>NC_083327.1:56684833-56984833 GCF_963455315.2 Globicephala melas | reverse complement strand
AGAGAAAGAGGCACCTTTGATCTCTGCCTGGACCTTGAAGCCTAAAGTCTCAAGTATCCAATGCCACTTTGAGTGAACACACTGCATAATTCCGTCAACTATCAGGGCATGGGGGAAAGGAAGATTGAGAAGGTGGTAGCACTAATGGTTTCAGAAAAGAGACTTGAGATTATGGCGGGTCCTTGCCCTTTTGGTCCAGAAGAAAACAAAAAATTCATATGATGAACCAACACAGTTACTATAATTGATTAGTTCTTTAAGTGTCTTTTCCTTTTCTTTCCATATTCAATGCACCTCTGCCCTGTGTGGGAGCTGAGGCTCAGAGAAAGACACAGTGCAGCCTCCTAGGGGCTGGCAGTCCGGTTGGGAGGAGATACAGGCAAGCTGATTATTACATACAAATCCAGGGATGCTGGATATACAGTGATTCTCAATTGCTGGCAACTTTGTCCCCAGAGGCCAAGAGGCAATGTCAGGAGATATTTTTTACTGTTCAACTTGGTCTGCTCTTAACGCTGAAGTTACTGGCAGATGAGACTAAACATCCGAAAACGCACAGGACGACCTTCCACAACAAAGGATTATCCGGTCCAAACAATCAATAGTGGGAAGGTTGAGAAATCCTGCTCTAATGAAGGAGAGCAAAGTCCAGGGCAGAGGGACCGAACACTCAAGGGGCTGCCTTGGAGGATCAGAGCAACCTCAGCATTGGAGTGGATTCCAGCCGAAGGAATCTGCCAGGAAATGAGTGGATATCTGATCTTAGTGGACCCGTGTTCCTTGCCGAGCCGTATTTTTTTTCACAGTCCCAATCCATTATCAGCATTTATTAAGCACCTAGTATACGCAATGCAATCCCCCCATGATATGGAGGAGAAATATTCATAAGAAAGGCAGGGTTCACACTCTTAAGGGTATAAAGAAAGCTAACTTAGCAAGCTTTTTCACATACTTTATCATTTAAACCTCAGAGTAGGGCTTTCCTGGTGGCGCAGTGGTTGAGAGTCCGCCTGCCGATGCAGAGGACACGGGTTCGTGCCCTGGTCTGGGAAGATCCCACATGCCGCGGAGCGGCTGGGCCCGTGAGCCATGGCCGCTGAGCCTGCGCGTCCGGAGCCTGTGCTCCGCAGCGGGAGGGGCCACAACAGTGAGAGGCCCGCGTGCCGCAAAAAAAAAAAAAAAAAAAAAAGATAAATAAACCTCAGAGTAATCCAGTGAAGCAGGTAGTACGAGCCTCACTTTGTCAGTTCATTAATGGCTCACTGAGATTAAATGACATACTGCAGACCACACAGAACGTGGTGGTGTTGCTCCAAACGCTGATGTCACCCTCTGCTTCTCCTGCCCTCTGCATGATAGCACCCTGCAGAACGCAGCTCACACCCACCCGACATGACACAAGGCACCCGGCATTTCACCAAAACGGGACTCAGTCAAGTTTGCTATTCAGCTACAGCGAAGAACTTCAGAACGCTTCCTGGTTAAAACTAGATGACTGGGGGGTTGGGGATAGGGATAGATTAGGAGTTCAGGATTAGCAGATACACACTACGACCTATAAAATAGATAAACAACAAGGACCTACTGTATAGCACAGGGAACCATACTCAATATCTTATAATAACCTATAATGGAAAAGAATCTGAAAAAGAATAAATATATATATGTATAACTGAAACACTTTGCTGTATACACCTGAAACTATCACAACAGTATATATTACCTATACTTCAATGAAAATAAAGTAAAAGAAAAGAAAAGAAAGAACAAAAATAACTAGATGACTGAGAGGTAGAATAAGATCTCCTTTCTCCAGAATCCAAATAACTGAGATAAAATAAGTAAAATTGTATGATCTATAATTATGTCTGTCAGGGCTGAAATTTTATAATCAAAGAAAAATTAAATTATGTAGTCAAAAATAGTTTGAAGGCTGTTGGGCATTTAATTTTTCCTACAGTTTTTTGGAAACTGATAAAGCATTCAGAGTAATTTTTAGTTAAGCAGAACACCCAAGAAATCAAAACACTTCTGGCCATTCTCGAGGTGTGCTTAATGTACTTGTAAGCAGAATAACTTTTATTAGTAACTCAATTGTCAATACGAGCAATTTTTACCTGGTTAAACCTTCCTAAGGACGCATATTCACAAAGAACTGGGTGGAGAATTTATAGCTTTATTGTGACAAAGTGGGCGCATGTAATGAGCCCACAGAAGTTTGAACATATGTCCTTTACTTAGCACAACTAACCTGGAAATTTTACTGAGAAAGTTTGAAATTTCCGGGAAAATCTGAAATTCAGTGAATCATCAGAATCTATTGATGGTGTTAAAATCTGGCTGTGATCTCCTATATCTAAAAGTAACGGTTTCTCAAAATTCTGGAGCTGTATCACTGCTTTCCTCCTTCATACTCAACAATTTTTGGTGGAGGGCCCTGGGATCCACATTAACCTTATATATTACTCTCAAGTATATAACGTTTACTTTCAATTTTTTATAAGATGATGATACAGTTGTGCGTTGAGGGAGGCAACATAATGTCAAAGGAGCAAGAGCTCCAGTGACAGACCCCTTACTCGATGAGCAACCAAGGACAAGTTCCTTCACTTTTCTAGAATATTCTTAGATGCACAATTGTTACCTCACATGGTACAGTGAGAATCAAGTGAGAAGGCATGGACAAAGTACCTAGCAAGGTACACAGAGTACATACTAACAAATGTTAGGTATTTTCCTTCACAGAAAGATGAAATTCAAGTTCTAAAGTAATATTTACCTTTCCATTTGGGAAGGCCACCTTTCACAGGGGTCATGTACAGTGGAGCTGGCTTGGTGAATCAAAGTTCCTGCTCCAAGCTTTCCTTACTCCTTTTCTGCAGGCTCACACCTCCCTCTTCCCCTAATGGTACAAGCACTGATATATCTACTCTGCTCATAACTACTCCCAGCTTGTGCCGTCACTGCCCTTTTCAAAGTCTACACCTGGCATTCTGGACAATGCACTACAGGAGAACATGCCCTGGGCTGAGAATCAGGAGACCCCTCAGGCCCTTCCCAATCTGCTTCCTGCTTCCACTAATGTTCCACTAATATCTTGCAGTATGACTGGATCCCAATTCTAACTCTTTGTTCTCTCATATGTAAAATCAGAGGGCTATATCAGAAGGTCTTCTATAGTCTACCCAAATCTAACAATCTATAGTTATAACCTAAAATTTTATCCTAAGGTTCTAATTTGTTGAGAGGCCATGAAGATATCATTGGCGTATCTAATTACCTAAACATAATGAAGCTAGAATATAGTAGTATTTTCAAATTATGTTTATTTTATATTTATATTCAATTTACCTTTATTAGATTAATGATGAGCTGTTGCTTTTTTAATAAGTTTTCTTGTCTTCTCCTTTAACGTAGTGATCAGTGTTAAAATTACCACCATTCAGTGAGTGCCATGAGCTATATGATTTTGTAAGCACACATACCTGCAGAGGTTGATGTAATTCACATAAACTGCAATAAATATGCTTTCTGGAAGGATACTGAAATGCTTCTTTGTTTCAGTCTTAGTGATTTTAGTGTTTAGAACTGATTGATGCACATATTTTTTAAGTACTGGAATTATTTTAAAAAATCAAATATGTACTTAATGTACATAAAAATTAATAGTCATTGTTTCTAGTGACAAGATTGAGAAAGCATGGTTATCTAATTATGCCACTCACTAAATCAATCACCTTATCAGAAGTAGAAAAAATAGGGCTATATGAGTTTAGATTAGGGAGTGAAAACACACATAATCAAGAATGCACATGTAACATCAACAGACACTGAACTTATCTAAGCAATGAATTGTCATACTCTGAAAATAGGTCCCATTTTCCCTAAGGACAGATATAATACCTCTCTTGATTATTCATTCTGTAGGTTATCAACTTAGGAAGTGTCTATATAGCTAATTTCCTAATGTTGTAATTTAAGCACATTTCCTTTAGAATTGTTTTTTCAATAAAGAGGGAGGTATCTGATTCTTACATTTGAAAGCTATTAATATACTTTCTCTTTTCCAGAATAATCCTAGTTCCTTTCACATTTTCCAACATCTTAAGCAGGCCTTATTGCTCACCTGAACATCAACTCCCTCACGGCCTCTTCATTTGGAGATTACTGAAGTGGACATGATGATCTCCACTAGTGTATAGTATAAGGATGTTACTGACATTTAAAATTTCACTCTCCTCTTTCCTGGGTGGAACTTGCCTTTCTCCCTTCCACTCCCATATACTCATTATGAAAATGTCCACCTGTGAAGGGAAAATTATCCTGAGAAGTGGAAACTAACTGTAAATTTTCAATTCTCTGAGACACTGGAATACCTACCCTTCACATCTTTGCATTCTTTCTTACTTTCACAAAGGGAAACAGAATTTTTGAAACTTCCAAAGAGAAAACAATTGGACAGCACTCTGAGTCACTCTAATCAGAAAATTTAAACCTAATAAATATACAAAACAATGAATATATCAGAAAATCTCCAAAACAAAAAAGTTTAAACCTAAATACTACCAAATCCAGTAGCCAAAGAGCCTCACCTATGACTGTTCCAGGGAAACACAGTTAAGGGTATGGAAACTGTACCATGATTTTGGTCTAGAGTCCCCTCTACAGATTTGAGTCCCCTTGGCTCAACCATTTGTAAACAAACTTGAAAAGTCATGTGGTTGAGTCCACACGACCACACTCAAAAGACCACACCCAATGACGTATCCTTTTACAACACTACCCAGACAAAACAGCCTTTCTGCTACAAAGGAATTATGGGAATTTTCCCAAAGGCCTTTAATGTTGTTATATGATTGATATTTTTATGATAAACACAATAGGGCTGGGGGACACTTACCGACAGGTAACCCCTCCTTCTTTCTTTTCATGCATTTCAGAGTCTTGCACCACCAACTTCACATAAGGAAGACACACTATCACAAGATGATAGAGCTAGAATGGATCATAAAGGTCAGATCCTCTTAGAATTGATAATTAAAGGGCCTTCTCCTACCCACTCACTTAGCATCAGACGATTATTGATGAATGAGCCATGTTGTGAGACTGCCTTCAACACAGCTGAAAGGTTTCCGATTTAGAAATAGGTTCTCAGTGAGGGAGTGCCTGGGAGTCCTGCAGGGAAATCTATTAAAGGATCTGGCTTTCAACTGCTGCTGCTGAAGAAAAAGGAATACTGACTTTTGAGCCCAAGTTTTAAAATAACAAAGCAAAATTTGCAAAGCAAATTTACTATAAAATGTTCCAAGGTCATACCTGCTGAGATTACATTTTTACTAGTTTCTTTTTTCTTTCTTTCTTCTTCTTTTTGGTTTTTTTTTTTTTTTTTGGCTGTGGGGAGGTGGGAGAAAAAGTGTTTCAATGCTAATGGCCTCGAGTAGCTTTTAAAGACCTACCGTTTCTTTCTAGATTTTTTTTTTTTCTTTCTAGATTTTTTGATGATGGCCATTCTGACTGGTGTGAGATGATATCTCATTGTAGTTTTGATTTGCATTTCTCTAATGATTAATGATGTTGAGAATTCCTTCATGTGTTTGTTGGCAGTCTGTATACAGACCTACTAGAGAACGGACTTGAGGATATGGGGAGGGGGAAGGGTGAGCTGTGACAAAGCGAGAGAGAGGCATGGACATATATACACTACCAAACGTAAGGTAGATAGCTAGTGGGAAGCAGCCGCATAGCACAGGGAGATCAGCTCGGTGCTTTGTGACCACCTAGAGGGGTGGGATAGGGAGGGTGGGAGGGAGGGAGATGCAAGAGGGAAGAGATATGGGAACATATGTATATGTATAACTGATTCACTTTGTTATAAAGCAGAAACTAACACACCATTGTAAAGCAATTATACCCCAATAAAGATGTTAAAAAAAAAAAAAGACCTACAGTTTCTTTTCTGCCCTAAAAGGGTGAAATACTTTTCCATACTTTATATTTTTCCCAACGACTATACAGTTGCTGTATAAACCCTGATACATACACAGGAGTGAAATAAAGAATACAGGAAAATTCTAGATAATGTAAATGTAAGAGCCCTTTGCTCGCAAATATATTAACAATTTTCCTTAGAATATCAATATGATTTCAGAAGAACAGGAGTTTCTTTCTCAACTGAAGGATAATATTCTCAGCTGTTCATTTTGCATTTCAAAGCATGACCAAAGGGCAAAATGTCGCCCCGAAAAACTCATCTGAAAATTCTTCTTATGGTTTATTTATAATAATGTGAGATTACATAGCGTTATGAGTTAGTTGAGGCTCAGACTCTTAGAAAAGGTTTTCAAAAAGGAAAATGACAGGCAAGATCAGTGGTTGCAAGGTTATAGACCTCCTTTCATTCCAAGCAGAACATAATGTAGTTTTACAATTACAGAAGTGCAGAGAAATTAATTTTTCTTTTCGACAATGAGCTTCTAACTAAGGGCATTTCCTTTTGGGGATTTGGGTGGAGAGCAAAGACCTGGAGGAATGAGAGGCAATCCTGCTAAAGAGCCTCCTCAACAAAGTGATCTGCAAACTTTTTTACAGTGAGTGTTTCACCAGAGTAGCAGCCTATCTTTATTGTGCATTAAAAGTATTTACTGGAGAAGCTTTGGCAAAATAAGACAACTGCTTTATATAATCAGGTTAACAAAAGCAATGGCCTGCCAAATCCCTGACAATAGACTGTTAGGAATTTAAAGGAACTTTGTTAGATCCCTGAAAGAATAAACAGATAATAAAAATAATCATAGAAAGCCACCTTCCAGGTGACCATGTCCTCCAGGGCCCTGATGTCATCCCACACTGTCGCTCACTCACCTCCAGGCACAGAGTCCCAGTAAGGAGCCCTGGTCCCCATCAGACCTTGCACTAGCTTCAGGCTATAAGAAATTAAAAGTTTTATCATGTGGTCTCCATAACTGATAATTCCTCCAAAATGCATGCATGGAGCAAAATGTTAACAAAGAAAATCCCCTTTCTAGATAAAGACTTTTTTCTGACTACTTTCTTCCATATTTATATCCAAAAGATTGTATTAAACCTGACAGTCTTCCTGTGTTTCTCTCTACCACTGGATGAGATGCTAATAAAGATAAATCCTTTTACGAAAAGATAATAAATGTACTCCAGATGTTAACTGTTGTAACATTAGAAGAAAAGCAAAAATAATCCCCAAGTGTCTGACACCGTGAAGCTTCTAAGAGAAAAAAAATTCCTTCAGAAAACTTTCGGGGACGGTTATCTGCCCCTTGACAAGTTAACAAGTGTGACCCGATCTTCACTTTAAATGTTAAGCTTCATTAAAATAATTCCAAAATATCCAATGATACATCTGAAAAACATGCTTTTCTTTCCCAAGACTGCAAAGAAATTGCAAAGGAAAGTTTTAAATATCACAAGAATCAATATTTCCTTTTTAATTAATTAAAAACTATAATTTGAAAACGTTGGTAGCAGACCACATTGCAGCCTTTAGAAAGGTATGTTTATCAAAACTTCAGTACCATGACAAATGTTTATAATAAACTAAAAATAATTCATAAAGAATAAATTTACTTTTTATAAAGTACCGATAAAGACAACTTACAATGTTGAGAAAGTACTTAAGAAATGATTTCTTCTTTTTTCATATTATTTGAATATATTATTCCTGTAAAATTCTTTGGGTCCATTGGCCCTCAAAGTTTTAATATTTGTCAGAATTATTCAGAAAATTTTTAAAAGAGAATGATAATCCTCTGTACTCATAATGAAGACAGTATTCACCACTTTCTGATATTCATTTTTATCTCTATGCCAACCAAATGTGATTTGCTAAAACATTAAAAATTGAAACTGAAGACACTTATTGGGTTTTGAGCCTGACAGCTCATACTTTATTGATCAGTATTTTCAGAGAGACCGGGGAGTAATATCTAGATACACAGCTGAGTTATGAACTATGTTTGGGAAGCCGATTATTTGTCACTGCCAGGCATTCAAGTGTTCAACTTTCAGTTTTATTAAGATACCTTCATGGATGTTTCAAAACATCAAAATGAAAAAGGCCAAGAAAAGGACTGGATTATCTACTGTCATTGAACACTCCCCATCTGGCTATGTTCTGGAATGACAGGATGCCCAGACTTGCTACCTCATACTGTTTCCACTTCGTGCCTCACACTGTGCCAGACCCTTTACTTACATGACCTTTTATAACCCAACCATGCTTCCAAGGAAGTCATGCTGTCCCACACTAGGGAGAGTGAACTAAGGCTCAGAGAGGTTAAGTAACTTGACCAAGATCACATAGCTTTTAGGGTGTAAAGCTCTAATTCTTCAGTGATTTTCAAATTATCCCTGGCAATGGGACTCTTTTTTACAGAAAAGAGAAGAAAGCTACTAAGTCTAGGGTAGCTCTTCCTCTGAACTAGATAATACCTTTGGCTTGATAAGACCTGTGCGTCAACCAAGGTGACACTATCCCACCTGATGCTACTACAGGGGTTCATAAACCCCTCAGAGCTGCTGTTTTAATTCAACTGAATTTTACAATTCAAAAATTAGAGAGGAGTCTTAAACATAATAGAACACCACAACTGGCCATAAGGAGCTCACACCATTCATCAGGTAAGAGGGCTTGCTTCCAGTATGGAGTCCCTAGGGGGCCAGAGCAGGTGTCTAGAGGAGCCTGGTCACAGAAGAAACTTAATAGCAGGATCTTAGCAGACTTAGGAGCAGAAACTTGGCTGCTTGGTGCGTCTACCTTGCCCCTGCCCCGAGAAGACAGAGAAAGAACCTTTCTGGGCGTGGGGAGGAGGTACTTCTTTTGTTTTTTTATTGAAGTATAGCTGATTTACAATATTATATTAGTTTCAGAATTAGTTTCATTACAAGATAATGGCTATAACTCCCCATGCTATACAGTATATCCTGGTTGCTTATCTATGTTATGCATAGTAGTTAGTTTGTATCTCTTCATCCTATACCCCTACTGCTTGTGGGGCTGCTGCCTTTCTTGAGACCCCTGTCCACTGGTCTCCAAAAAGCTGAAGTGGTTCTATTTTTTGGTAACATTCCTGGTGGTACCACCACCAATAGAAAAAAATAATTCCCCTTCCACTCTCCATTCAACTCTTTTTATTGTCCTGGGGGAGGCATTAGGTCCACTTTCACTACTTATACACTTCAGTCTAGAACAGAGACAGAAGGTAGAAAAGTCACTCTTTGTGGGTCAGGCTTAACTGCTGGCATAAGCAAAGCATCTTGAAGGTGCAGGAAAGTGCAACCAACTCTCCCAGGAGAGGCAGGGGAAGATGCCACAGAAGAGGTGTAATCAAGGTGGGTCTAGAACGAAAAGTGCTTCCACCCTCCCCCCGACACCCCAAGAAAGGATTTCATCTTAGGTAACAGGCAGAGATAACAGTTGTATCCCACAGACTGTGTGTGCAAAACAAAGGCATAGTGGTGGGAGCCAGTGGAGAAAAAGGCCAAGAAAAGGACTGGATTATCTACTGTCATTGAACACTCCCCCTCTGGCTATGCTCTGGAATGACAGGACACCCAGACTTGCTACCTCATACTGTTTCCACTTCGTGCCTCACACTGTGCCAGACCCTTTACTTACATGACCTTTTATAACCCAACCATGCTTCCAAGGAAGTCATGCTGTCCCACGCTAGGGAGAGTGAACTAAGGCTCAGAGAGGTTAAGTAACTTGACCAAGATCACATAGCTTTTAGGGTGTAAAGCTCAAATTCTCCAGTGATTTTCAAATTATCCCTGGCAATGGGACTCTTTTTTTCAAACAAAATCTCACTTAAATCATAAATAGCCCAGATAATCAAAAGTTGACTCTATATTTAAAAAATATCTTTGAAGGGGAGCCACTTCAGCCAGGTGATAGGGATTCTGGAATGAATGGAAGAGAAAATGCAGGTAAGAGATGGGATCCCACTCAGAGATGGTCCAGCAGGTCCGGGAGCCAGCCTTTCAAAAGTTAACCTTTAATTAGCAATTCCTCAAATCTCATCGGCTAAACTATAGAACTAAAGGATAAGAACCATATAAACCTTTCTGATGCCTACACTTAAATTTAAAAATGGCACTCTGCCTCTTTCCACAGACTGCTTTTTATATGTGCACCTCGACAGAAAAAAAAAAAAAAAAAAAGGCTTTCTCCCACTCTGCAGGAATAATATCATGCTATAATGTGTGTCTGACATAGCACAAGGCAGCTTAGGGACTGTCACTCAATGTACTGCAGTTGTACAGAAAGATGGCTGACATTCTAAAAGAACTGCACTTGCAGAAAAGTTACTGGAGTCCCCAGCACAGTAATCCAGGGCTGACAGTTATTTCTCATTCATCTTCTGCACCAGACATAGTTATCCACAGGGAAGTCAACTTCCATGACTAGTTTATAAAGAGTCCTCTCTGAACCAGAAAACGGCCCCACTTCTCTCCTCAAAGGTTATCTTCAGAAATGGTTCACGCAGAGGCACAGATGTGGGAAAAAAAATTGTTTTTTGGTTGGGAGCGAGCAAGAAGACATATCATCAAATATAGCCAGCAGTATCTGGCACTACTTCTTAGGACACATTGCTGTGAAGGTCTTATGTAACTGATGGACACTTATGCCAGGACGGATAAAACCAGTGGTAAGTTCACCTTCTAAGCATTCAAATAACAAAAGAAAGGTGCCGAAGGAGGTCTGGAGGATTCTCATTGACACAGAGGACCCTGGGTAGCAAGGTACAAACTCCCAAAGGACTCAAAGTCCAGGAGAGTTTTTTATTATATACTTTTCAATCATAACTTAAGAAAGTACTATGGACATAATAGCATTATTAAGTGTTTTGATAACTTCATACTATAAATAAGGTCATTCCTGAATCTTAAATAATCTTTTAATATGAAGAAAAATGTTAAAAAATGAAAAGACTACATTAGAAGATTAGAGAAAGTATAAATGTAGTTAATCCCCTCTAATTTGACAATGCGCACACAAGGGTGATTTTTAATTTTGCACATTAGTTTCATGTACTACTGGTGAATTTCCACTGTGTCTTTTCCTGTAGGAAAATACAAAAACAAGGATGTGATGCTCCCTCAGGGTCCACTGTCACACACGGAATGGGCTAAGCTGAGCTCCCAAGTGGGGAGGCTAAAGGCAACCTCAAATAACAGGTGTCTTTTCTCTTCACTTTTAACGAGCTAAAATGCAATTGTAATAAGAGCCAGGGTAATCCTCTGAGTCTTCTGCTAGCTATCCAAGCAACTCTCTTTTAAATTATATACTTTCCTTATAGTGTCCTGGAAAAGAAAATAGCTTTAAAATGCCTGTCACATAGATAACATATGACCTAGTAATGCTTTAAAATAAAGTTATAAAATAAATAAGTCCTGGGGAATGTAATGTACAACATGGTGACTATAGTTAATAATACTGTATTGTATATTTGAAAGTAGCTGAGAGTAGATCTCAAAAATTCTCGTCACAAGAAAAAAAATTTGTAACTATGCGTTAATTTGATGGATGTTAATTTAAGTAGACTTATTGTGGTAAGCATTTCACAACACATATATATATTAAATCATTTTGTTGTATACCTAACTCATACATTATACATCAATTATGTCTCAATTTTTAAAAAGTATATATGGGGACTTCCCTGGTAGTCCAGTGGTAAAGAATCCACCTTACAACGCAGGGAATGTGGATTTGATCCCTGGTCAGGGAACTAAGATCCCACATGCTGTGGGGCAACTAAGCCTGTGTGCCACAACTACTGAGATCACGCACCTCAACTAGAGAGCCTGCCTGCTGCAAACTACAGAGCCCACGCGCTCTGGAACCCGCACGCCACAACTACAAAGCCCACGCGCCCTGGAGCCTGCGTGCCACAACTAGAGAAGAGAAAAACCCGTGCACCACAACTAGAGAGAAGCCTGCACGCTGCAACTAGAGAGAAACCTGCGTGCCGTGGCGAAAGATCCTGCACGCCACAATGAAGATCCCACATGCTGCAACTAAGACCCGATGCAGCCAAAAATAAATAAATCTTTAAAAAATAAATAAAATTTTAAAAATAAATAAAATTTTTTAAAAATTTAAATAAAAAATGTATATGCAAATGCTTTTAAAAGTTCAAAGACCTACCAAATTGGAAGGCAGCAGTGGAATTGATAGTAGGAATAGATGAGTAACCAGCATGATAATGAAAATGACCTTCAGATATGCTATTCTATCATGATTTTTTTGTGAAGGTATGATTCGTGCATTTATTCTGTTCTAATTTAGCATCAACAACTATGACATAGAATTCAAAAAAAGATTTTCAGCAATTTCTAATCCCATTTCACCCAAAAGTTTATAGGTTAAACTACATCACGGTTGCACTTGTAAGTTTAATTGGAGAAAGAAATTGAACCTAAATCTTCAGAAAGGGCTCAGGAAGGAGCAGGCAAACAAAGTTTTCTCGCTAATAACACATATCTTTCATGAATGACATCACACCGTTGGCTTTTCTCCTACCTCCAGGGCTGCTACTTCTCTGTATGTTTCTCTAACCACCCTTAAATGTGGAAATCCCCAAAGCATGCTCCTAAGTCACCTTCTTTGTTTGGTCTCTATCCTCTCCAGGACTTTATTACCAACTACAAGCTAAGGACTCTCAAATTTATGTCTCCATTCTAAATTTATCATCTGAGCTCCACACTCATCTGTCCAAAAGCCTACCTGCCCTTTCCCCTGGGATATCTCACCTGCAACTCAAATGTAACATGTCCAAAACTGAACTCATGAACGGAACTTAGGAAAAGTCTTCCTCACCTATATGAATGCTACCACCATCCATGCTAAAATCTTGGAGGATCTTGGACCACATTTTCCCACATGCTCTCAGTTACCAATGTCTGCTGGTTCTGCCCACAAAACCTGTCTTTACTCTGTCCACTTCTCTTGAACATCACTGCCACCACCCGATCGAAGGCCCTGTTATCTCTTCCTTTATGCATTCTTGCTTCTTCCAACTCCTTCACCAGGAAACTCCTAGAATGATACCTAAATGCAAATCAGTTCATGTCATTCCTCTTTTTTGCAAAGCCTACTCTTTGGATCAAGTATCAAACCCTTACCACTTCCCTCAGGGCACAGCATAATGGCTGGCCCAGCGTCTCTCCCCTGCTCACTTTGACCAATAACAGGGCTTGCTTTCTGTCCTTCAAAAACAACCCAACTCCTTCTTTCCTCAACCTCCCTGCTTGGGTTTTCCTTTCTGGCAAGCATCTTCTCCAGACAAGTTCCTCTCGTCTCTGGTCCCATCTTACAAGACATTTCTCAGGGGAGCCTTCACTGACCCTCTGACTCACGAACCTCTCTCCTAGCAACCTGTGTGTCTTCATGCCACGAATTACACTTATTTTTTTATATAAATTTTATTTATTTATTTATTTATGGCTGTGTTGGGTCTTCGTTGCTGCTTGCGGGCTTTCTCTAGTTGAGGCGAGTGGGGGCTACTCTTCGCTGCGGTGCGTGGGCTTCTCATTGCAGTGGCTTCTCTTGTTGTGGAGCATGGGCTCAAGGCACACAGGCTTCAGTAGTTGTGGCACACGGGCTCAGTAGTTGTGGCTTGCGGGCTCTAGAGCACAGGCTCAGTAGTTGTGGCGCACGTGCTTAGTTGCTCCGCGGCACGTGGGATCTTCCCAGACCAGGGCTCGAACCCATGTCCCCTGCATTGGCAGGTGGATTCTTAACCACTGCGCCACCAGGGCAGTCCCACACTTATTATTTATGATGTAATTTTTTGCCCCCATTACTAGAGCATAAGCTCCCTGTCCACCCTGTGAACACAGCTCACTGTTCCCCCTGCACCACACGCAGTCAGTAACCAGAACACAGGAGTTGCTCCATGAGCATCTCTTGACCAAATGAATGCTGATATTTAAGGAGGTTTTCTGGGCATGCTCCAAGTCATTAACCCTGACAGTCCTGGTTCTTATTAGGTAGCTAATCTCAGGCCAAATATCACAGTGTTTCTCCTCCTTAACCCATGTATGTCACCCCATTCTTCAAGAGCCAAGATCAGGAGGAGGAAGGCCTGGATTTTTTTTTTTTTTTTCTTTTAAGCGGGGGCCACTCTTCATTGCGGTGCGCGGGCCTCTCACTATCGCGGCCTCTCTTGTTGCGGAGCACAGGCTCCAGACACGCAGGCTCAGTAGTTGTGGCTCACAGGCCTAGTCGCTCTGCAGCATGTGGGATCTTCCCAGACCAGGGCTCGAACCCGTGTCCCCTGCATTGGCAGGCAGATTCTCAACCACTGCGCCACCAGGGAAGCCCCGGAAGGCCTGGATTTTAATCCTGTATCTGCACCTAATACTTAGTAAGTGAACTTTAGCAAAAGCGGACTGCCTTTCCAGACTTCAGATTTCTTACTGTTGTATGAAAAAGTCTCCTCATGGCTCTCACACTCTGGATCGGTGAATGCAGTTTCCAATCTACAGCAAAATTCGGCTCACACCCAAAGTAAAACATCTCCTTTGGAATTCTCTGGGTTATTCTTGCTTCAAAGTCCTTATCCGTGTCACTTTCATTTGATCACATCACTGCTGAGAATCCTGAACTGGAGTTCAGGCCCATCAAGTCAGGCCTACAGCTGATGGGGCAGAACACCTAGGCCTCCACTCGCTGCACATTCCCTTCTGAGACTAGTCAAGGACCATTGGGACTGAGCCCAGCAAAGCCCCCACTGTAGGTCAGGACCCTGGCAGATGCCTCTTATGCTACTCAGAGGAAAGCCCAAAGTTCCCTCGTGGCCCCAAGGCCCTCTATAAGCCCCTGCTCTGTTTTTTTTTTTACATCTTTATTGGGGTATACTTGCTTTACAATGGTTAGTTTCTGCTTTATAACAAAGTGAATCAGTTATACATATACAGTTATTGGGGTATAATTGCTTTCCAATGGTGTGTTAGTTTCTGCTTTATAACAAAGTGCATCAGTTATACATATACATATACATGTTCCCATATGGCATCTTTGCTATTCAAACATTCCAAGCCAACTCCCACCTCTCCTGCGGCCTCCTCTGGCCTTTGCACCCTCTGCTCTCTGCCTGGCACTCTCCTCTCCCCCAGACGTTCTAATGAGTCCTTCCCTCCCTTTCATTCAGGTCTCTGCTCAAACATCAGGCCTGATCACAGGGGCTTTCCGTGACCAGGCTACAGTACCCCCATCCCAGCGTTCTCTGTCCCTGAGCTGTGCTTCATTCTTCACATTACTTGTCACAAGAAAGTATACGTGTATTGTCTCTCTCCCGAGGAACTTCATTTTGTTTCCTGTTGTATATCCAGTGCCTAAATTAGTAGGTATTCAGAAAATATTTATTGAATGAGTGAATGGATAAAGCAATGAATAAGTGATGCTCTATTAGCAACCGAGAAGACAGCAGATCTAAAGCTGCAGGAGTATGTGAAGGTCTGGAGGAGTGGTGCCCACGAGGACATGCAGGGCAAGCTTGGGTCCCTAGACCCCAAGGCTGGTGAGCCAAGGGGGCAGGGTTCATGGGGTTGTGTGTTGGAGGAGGCAGGGGGATGTTGCCAGTCCCTGGGTCTCCTGCCAAGTGAACACTGAGTCACTGGCAGCTGGGGAACCCCCAGGGTAATATCAGTAGAAATGAGAATCGGGACGTAGATGGCCTTCTTGCCAGAAGATGGATGGCACGTGCTGCCTTTTTTTTTCTTTGTCTCCTTTTTGTAATCTGTCTTTAAAAAAAAAAACCTAACCAAATTCCACATTGAAGCCTTCTGTGAAATAATGCCCAGTTTCACTCATTACCATCTCCTTTCCCCAAGCTTAGACTCAGGGAGACCCAAAGATCATCTTTCAAAACTCTCACCCTTGCTCTAAGTACGTACCAGATTGCTCTCTGGACTGTGAGTTCCTCGCGAGAAGCCTGTTAACTTCCAGAACCAACCACAGTGGATGGCACTTGGCCCACTCTCCATAAATGTCTGATGACTCAATAAGTATATTTTGAACTCGGTCTCCCGTAAGACAATGAGCTTAACAAACATCACTAATTATATGCTATTATCATCTACGTTCCACTACGCCAGTGTTGGTAGAAGAGTTCTGAATAGAGGTTGGTTCAACGATTGGGAGACTCATAAAATAAAGAAGGAATTTCCACATGTGTTAAATAGAGTGTGATAAAACCAACTGTTGCTAATGAAACCCTTATCTAACATGTGGACTTTCCAGAGACTTCCACCTATACTGCATATAAAGAAGATAATTATAGCTGTGAATTAGATTTTTATTTTCAATATTTCAATTTTTAATTTTGACTATAATTGAAAATTAATATTCAGAGTACAGTTAACATTTTATCTAAATTTTTTTCTAAGAAATAATTTGGTCTTTTCATAAAAATACTCTGTCTTAAATGTGATTTTATATCGTAGGGTGATATTTTACTGACAGTATAGAAGATTCAATATAATTAATTCAGCAAACATTAACTGAATGCGTACAATACACAAGTCACTATGCTAGGCACAGTTAAAAAAATATAAGCTTTACATAAAAACTTCACAGTGGACTGATTAAGTTGTTTATATTTTATGGACAGAACTATACTTATATTAATATAGAATATCTGTAGTCACATTAAAAACCCTTTGAAGGTGGATATACTATTTACGGGATGCCTTCAGCCACATAATAATGCAGGGCACATCTTGAGCGGAACTACACAGGGAGTTTCTAACGTGAACGTTGCTTTCATTCCCGGCTCCAACACCATCATCACAATATTGCTTAGCATTCTAAACCTCAACCACTATTTTTAATAAATGACCTCAAACATCATGCTCCAGAAGAAAAACCTTCTAACGGCTTCCCAGTTCCCTGAAAATAAAGCCTACCTCCCCTCCCCAATATGCAAGGCTGGCCTTAGTTCAAATGACAAACCCAGAGAGGTCTTTCCTGACCTTCTGATCTACAGAACCCCAGGCACTCTGTTACATCAGGTTCCTTCCCTTTCTCATAGGACTTTCTACTTCCTGAAACTGACTTGTCTTCCTCATTTAGGATGTACACTCCACCACAACCTTTCTTTTGATCTTTACCCTATCCCCAGATCCTGGCACATAACATTTATTTTTTTAAATTTATTTATTATTTTTGGCTGTGTTGGGTCTTTATTGCTGTGCATGGGCTTTCTCTAGTTGCAGCGAGCAGGGGGCTACTCTTTGTTGCAGTGTGCGGGCTTCTCACTGCGGTGGCTTCTCTGGTTGTGGAGCACGGGCTATAGAGCACATGGGCTTCAGTAGATGCGGCACGTGGGCTCAGTAGTTGCGGCTCACGGGCTTAGCAGCATGTGGGATCTTCCCGGACCAGGGCTTGAACCCTGTCCCCTGCATTGGCAGGTGGATTCCCAACCACTGTGCCACCAGGGAAGCCCCTGGCACATAACATTTATTGAATCAATTATTAATGAATGAACTTCCTACAGAGCTTGCATTTACTACGTTATGCATGATGATTTGAGAACTTTTATATGTTTCATCAGAGAGCAAATAATAAATGTATAGGTCATACTTTCCTACCAGGTTTTCTACACTATCATGGTGTAAGGCACACCTCACATTTGACAAAATGGGTCATAAATATAATTCAACAGCAACTACTGAATGAATCTCAGTAAATAATGATTTGGTGAACAAATGAATGAAAATAATTTTGCTCAAAATTATTGACTGAGATCCACAGAAGAAAATGGAGTCATAACACTATGATAATATTCTCCAACTTTTAGAAGAAAACCAGAAGTATTTTTATTGTAGTTGTGAATTATTTCTGCAGCAAAAGAGCAGTTGTGGAAAAACTGAGACAGGCACTGAGAAACCACCTCGAATTGACTGCTGTGGTAAAGTTCAATAGTTCCTTTGCAGTAAACACCCCACAGAGGTCTGAATAAACTCCAAGTTCCTCCTTCTTGTGCAATAAGGCAAGGTTTATCACTCTGAAAACTAGACACTTCGGGCTTTCCTGGTGGCGCAGTGGTTGAGAGTCTGCCTGCCGATGCAGGGGACATGGGTTCGTGCCCCGGTCCGGGAAGATCCCACATGCCGCGGAGCGGCTGGGCCCGTGAGCCATGGCCGCTGAGCCTGCGCGTCCGGAGCCTGTGCTCCGCAACGGGAGAGGCCACAGCAGTGAGAGGCCCGCGTGCCGCAAAAAAAAAACAAAAAAAACAAAAACAAAAAACTAGACACTTCGATATGGTTGGCTTGCCTTTGGGAAAGGGAGTAAAACCAGAAGGTTCCACATTCAGGATCTTTGTTTGGCTCGTTTTGCGCGGATCAGTGACTAAGAGGGCCTCGGGCCTCGGGAAGGAGCGATCTCCCAGGTGTTCACATCCTACCTTAGGGCACAGCCGACCTCAGATTCTACCCATCAGCACTAACTGCTCCTGGGTCGCCTGCTGAGAGCACGGCCCTGAACAAAACAGACCATGCTCCCTGGGTGACAGCCCCTTCACACAGGGTAGGGACCACGAGCTCAACAGTTCCAAATGTTCCACAGTTCCAGGACTGCGAGGACCTGACTGCCAGGCCACAGAGGCGGGCTTGGTAGAGCGTTTGCTCCCAAAAGTGGGGCCTTTGTCCAGCATCACCTTCACTCACAGGTTCTCCACGCCACCGTCTGAAGTGTGCCCTCGCACGATGTGCCTGCCTGTCATTGGCTTTAAAAAGTCATTCACAAGCTAATTTTCTCTCTGTCATGGGTCCCTATCTGAATATTCAGGACCACTTCGTGAGTAAATTTTTTTAAATCGAGTGGTTCATCGCAACATTGGACCAACCTCCACTTTAAAAGAGAGGTTTGGGTACAAAGGAACCAAATCAGCAGTTGGTGGTACTGTTACTCATTTTGAAATGGTAGCTTTTCTCATTTAGGAAAAAAATAAATAAACCCCTAGTGCAGGCACGGTGAGGCGGGATTCCCCTGCACTGTCAACCACAAGTTCACTTATTCTGAAAATCAGTCTGGCATTAAGTACCGAAGGTCTTAAAATATTTAAACTCTTTGACCCAGGAATTACCTTTCCATGGATCTCACTTAAAGAAGTAATCTGAAATATGAACAAAGATTTCATCAAAATGCCAGTTATAAGACCAGTTATTTGGAAACAGCCTAACGGTCCAATCTTAAGGGAATAGTTGATAAATTATGGTAAATCATACAATCAAATATTATACAACATTAATAAAGCTTGCCGAGAAGCTGGAAAATATTTAGGACACAAGGTTAAGCAAACAGAGCTCATTGTAATATGTTGTTAACTATGGAAAAACTTCATTAAATATAAAGGGGAAGAAAAATGCCAGACTCTTATGGGTGTTTTGGGGTCATGGGATTATAGGCAAATTGTCTCCCTGATTTTTTTTTATAGTTACTGTATTTTCCAAAGTTTCATTAGAAGCATGTATTGCTTTTATTAGAAATAATAACACCCCTTCAGAAATGCTAAGTCTACTGTATCACAAATACTTGCACATGTATGTTCTCATACTTGCACTGAGCTGATCTGATACTTGCTTTGCCAAGTGAGCCAAAAATGCATGCCTCTTCTATACCAAGATCAGCTTAGAGAGAGGACTGAGAATCTTGGGGTTCATACTGCGTTTCAGCCCAAAGATGCTGATTCTCAAAACTGCAAACATACCTTAGCAGCTGCCCACCTATCAGCACCTCTGTGATGAGCTCACTGTTTGTAAAAGAGGATCACTTTTCTCACCATCACTTTCATCCCAGGAGCCCCTTTTCTTCTTTACCTATTCTCATATCTCTACCAGCTTTATTTCAAGGCATCATAGTCACTGACTTGCATGCAGTTCTCTCATTAGATTATGAGATTCTTGAGATCCTTGTCATCCTGACCTCCCCAGAATCTAACAGGCTACCTGGTAAACAGTGGGAACTTAATAAATGCTATTAAATAAAATTTTACAAAATAGGAAGAAAATCACCTCCATAACTCCAAGAGAAGAATTCACTAACAGCATCATATTGTAATGGGAATCTCAGTTGGTGCATGAAATCAGGTACACTTTGGAATATCATTTGCAGTTTATGAAAGAGCACAGTAGACATTATATCGGGGAGCTGGCCCTGGGGTCCTCCTGTTAGATGGAAATGATTTCACAGAGCATCCGCACCAGACAAGGCCACTCTGTGACCGTGCTGAATCAGGACAGAAACAAGACCACTGTGTAATCCTATCTGAACACAAACAAAAACACAAATATTATCCAACCCCCAAAATTACCAATATTCCCCTAATCTGGCTAATGAGTATTTGCTGCATCTTTGCCAATTATAGTGTCAGCCTCTCTAGTCTTGCTCCTTCTAGAGAAGACTTATTAAGATACAAACTCATAGCATTATCACTGTTGTGGCCTCTCCCGTTGTGGAGCACAGGCTCCGGACACGCAGGCTCAGCGGCCATGGCTCACGGGCCCAGCCGCTCCACGGCATGTGGGATCTTCCCGGACCCGGGGCACGAACCCGTGTCCCCTGCATCGGCAGGCGGACTCTCAACCACTGCGCCACCAGGGAAGCCCAGTCCTGCTTCTTTAAACCCTCTCCCAAATCACTTACAAGACCAAATCCTATAATCACGCATTTCTAACACCCTTTTACTGCGACACCCCATGTTTTCCTGTGGTGTACATTTTCCCTCACTGTAACAAGTAGCAAACCCAACCTGTTCAACTACAAGTAATTTCCCAGTGGTCTCTGGCTCACTGAGAAGTTTAGTCATCCTACCTGGAACACGCTTGTCTCTTCTTTCTGCCCACACATACTTATCAGAACTCCCAGAAGCTTCCCCTGATCAGCCTTCCAGGTTTCAGATGGTTCCACTCCTTTTAGTTTCCATAACATTTACGTTCATCTGCTACTATTAAGTTTGTATTTCATAATACTGGCTGGCACTGTGATCCTGATGACTCTCTGAAAAATACTGCCAACTCTGAAATCATATTATTCCATCGTGCTGCTTTAAAAGTTTACGCATGGTTGTCCTACCTCCCCAAACAGGCTATGAATTCTCAAAACTATGTCTCAAATATTTCTTTTCACTTACCTTTTCATTCCCTTTCTTCTTATCATATGTATACACAGTTCACTGCACACAGCGAACATCTACATCCAGTCATAAATTACACAGAGACCGATTTGACCTTGCGTTTGTTGGGGAATGATATATCACTCATATTTCATCAGGAAATAGTTTCATTTAGAGCATCTTCCAGTATAGACCTTTATAGCTGGAGTGTATTCCACATACCTGCTACATTCAGTATGTGCTAATGCTCTTCCTCTCTCTCCAACTCTCTCCATATATGTATCTATTTCTTATTTATCATATTTCTGGGAAAAGTACCTTTGTGTATAAAGGTAAATTCAGGCCATGGCAGCTGGCAAAGGTCCCTTCTCTTCAACTGAAGTCAGTGACTAAAATTAAGCCCTCCAAACATCTGACTTGCTGACGTATCTATCCTGCATGATGATAGCGAGCCTGCGCTGAGGGGGAAAAACCTACTAGGTTATTAAGTTTTCTGCCAAAGCTGGATATAGTCCTGCTGGACAACGCCATTCAGGTGACCTGCTCTCAGCTCACATTAAGATGTCTAAACGTTCACTCACGATGTCCCTTCCCAACCATACAACCCTGCTGACTTCCCCCTGTCTATGGCCCAGACTTGAAATTGACCTTGCCCTGCCAGGACCAGGATGTCTCCCTGAAGATCCAGGATGAGGTGGAGATACAGATATATCTCGGTTTCCATGACAGCTCCTTGATTTTCCAGTCTGGCTCCAGGAGCTCAGGCAAGTAATTTAACTTCTCTAAGCCTTCATTTCCTTGCTCAAAAAAAAAAAAAAAAGCCGAGATATATCTCCTCCCAGGAGTCTAATGAAGACTCGGTGAGATTATGTATCTAAGGCATATGGCAGATGCTCTTAATAGTGCCTGACAACTAATAGAACTCCGTCTCCCTCTAAGGAGTTGCCCGTTGCCCATGCCGTATTCTTACTGACTTACACCACGAAGGATATCTAAAGCAGGGCAGACGGCAGAGTTCCTGTTCTCAGATCAACAATCAGGCTCTAGTTCTATTGATCTGCCCACCTATTCAACTTCCTGATGCTGTTCCCACTCACTTTCCTCCCTGTACCCAAACCCCAAACCAAGAATCTACGCCTGTTCTATTCTTACTGTGGCACTCTTGTCCAGTTTGCCACTGAGCACGAATGCTCTACACCTTCACCCTGATAGCCTCTATTCCATCCCCTCTGTCTGACCTGGACTCCTGGCACTCTGGTTGCCTACTGGGAGGCCCAATATGGGGCCCACCCTTCAATTTGGCCTGATATACTAGATTCTGACCTTGACCTTGAGAGGTGGTGGTGCGTAGTTTAAGCACAGGCTTTTGTTTCAGACTGCCAGGGTTTGAATCCCAGGTCTACTACTTAATGACCACATAACCTTGAGCAACTTATTTACCTCCCTAACTTTCAGCTTTCTCACAGTAGAGGGCTTTTTTGAGATTTCAATAACATAATGAATGTAAAGCATTTAACATGGTACTTGGCATACTAGGTAGGTCTTTAATAAATGTCAGTGCTACACATATAAAGGTTTTGCCCCTAGGACACGTGGTGGCCACAGGCCTCCTTTTGATACAGTCCAGTTGCTATGAATCTACCTGCAACACACAGCCACTTCACCTACTGGCCTAGCCTACCTTCCTGGTTTGGTTCCCCTTGATCTGTTTCAACCTACCAATGTTTTTGTCAACACAGACGCTCCTTCATCCTCACCAGACCTTAATAATGTTGCTCACACATGCCAGTATTCTCATTTAGGACCTATTACCTTAGGTCTCCTAAGTGGTAACCCTAATCTGTGCCTGCTGCCTCCTCTCTGCCCATTTCTCACAAACTCAATGAACTTCTATAAACAATAGTTCTGTGTTCATCACTTTACTTCCTTGTTCAAACTGTCACTGTGTCACTGGGTCTCTAATCTCATAATGCCCAAAGTAGGAGTCTCTAATCAAATGATCCCTAGAAGACCAGGCCTTCAGGAAATAAAATCCCTAGGCTGGAAATAAGGCACAGGGGTATTTGCTAAAAGCACATGGACATGGATAAATGGTGGGCTCCTCATTCAATAATATTCTGGGGGCTTCCCTGGTGGCGCAGTGGTTGGGAGTCCGCCTGCCAATGCAGGGGACACGGGTTCGTGCCCCGGTCCGGGAAGATCCCACATGCCACGGAGCGGCTGGGCCTGTGAGCCATGGCCGCTGAGCCTGCGCGTCTGGAGCCTGTGCTCCGCAACGGGAGAGGCCACAACAGTGAGAGGCCCGCGTACCGCAAAAAAAAAAAAAAAAAAAAAACATTCTAGATCCTCTTAGCAAAGTCTAGACATGGAGGGAATTATTTCATCACCTAGCTTTGCCTTGGCTGGGAGGAAGGTCCCACTTCTGGAATTTGCATGGCCGTGGTCACCTGAGTTGCTTCCATGTGCAAACTTCACATCGTTGTGCAAGTGGCTGTCTCAAAATGGAGGGGGCAATTCTCCGCAATAATAGACATGTTGTTTTTGATTGGCAGCCTCATTGTCTTGGGAGATCTATATGATCTTAACATGTCAATCATGGTGCCTCTACCGGTCTCCTTTTCCCCATCCCACCACTAGCATCACATATATACAGGGTTGGGCACATGATCCAGTCCAAGACTATCACAGTAGCACTCTCTGCTGGACACAGAGACTGATTCAATGACCTCCATAGCAGGGCCAACCATAGCCCTTTCAGGAGATTCTATAAATGGGACCTGGAAGAGAGAAGACCTCTCTTTCTTATGGATCAAAAGCCAAAGGATGCAGGTTCGGAACTACCAATGGTCACCTTTCTTAGCACGTAGAAAGAGGCCTCAGAATGAAGCTGATTCAGAAAGAAGAGAAGCTGAGAAATGAGGAGAGACAGAACGAACCTTAACAAAGTCATGTGAGGCTCTGGGTTCCAGCCATGACTAAAGCAAAGTCCATGTTCGGACTTTCCAGTCACATGAGCCAATAAATCTACTTTTTCTGCCTAACGCAGTTAAATGTAGGTCCCTCGAGTGTATAACCAGATGAATCCTGATCAGCTCCCTTCCACAGGAACACAGGGGGAGGGGGAGGGGACTTGACCCCCTTTAGTGCACTTGACACCCCTTTAGTGCTTGGAGCAGAGCGACAAGGACACTGTAGGAAGGAATGCACACATCCACCTCTTCACACTTTGCTCACATTCCCATGAATTTTGTGTAATTTCACCTCTGGTCACAGTTTCCAAAGCACAATTTGCTATTGGAACATATCCCATTAATTAACAGTACAATGGTCCAAGAATCCCCAGCTTTATATGAGAATTTCCTTTTTCCAATTGCACTCAAAACTCTTGGAAAAGTCTTATCAATGACTGTAATAATCAAATCACCAGAACTCCTGCTGGGAATGGGGAGGGAGATGAGATCAGGAGGAAGCCCAGAACAGGAGTAATCAAACTAAAGATTAACAATCAGAATTCCAGATGTGTCAGGTCTTGATCTCACAATTGGAGATTCTTATCTTCCAGAATGTAACCTAAATTTTTACTCAGAAATTTGAAACTCCACTAAAATCTGATGCCACCCTTATATCTCTCTCCCATTTACACAGGGTTTCCAAAGTGTGTTCTAGCTTTTCCTGTTCCTATAGAAAGGCAATGGAGTGTACTGGTGCAAACGTGCTTTGAGAAATTAGTCCTGGTTTCATCACCTTTCTGCTTGAATAAACTCTTGTGGTTGTAATGAAAATCGATTGGCATTATGTGTGAAAATTCATCGAAAACCATCAGGTACTAAGTGAATGTTGCTATTTATTACTTTGTTTTCTGTTTTGTTTTTTTTTTTTGCGGTACGCGGGCCTCTCACTGTTGTGGCCTCTCCCGCTGCGGAGCACAGGCTCCGGACGCGCAGGCTCAGCGGCCACGGCTCATGGGCCCAGCCGCTCCGCGGCATGTGGGATCTTCCCAGACCGGGGTACGAACCCATGTCCCCTGCATCGGCAGGCGGACTCTCAACCACTGCGCCACCAGTGAAGCCCCTGTTATGTATTTTAAACTCATATAATCAACGATGGGCCAGATGCCCCAGGTCAGATCTCCTTGACCTTCTATTACCATGGTCATTGTTCTTTCCCTGTGTACAGCACAGCCTGTCTTCCCCCAACCCAGACTTTACTCACCCACCCCACCACCACCCACACCTCATCCTGATTTTTCCTCATAATGCAGCATTTTAAAAAGAGGATGAAAAGATCACAGTCCAAAGTCCTTGGTCTGTCGATGAAAGCAGAGAGGCTCAGAAAAGCCTAGAAACATACCCAGGGCCACATCATTAGTGTCTCAGCCAGGACAACAACTTGGCTTTTCCAACTGCCCATCCAGTGTCCTTGGAAATCCACCATCCTGCTCCCCAGTATGAAGCAGTCCCCTGATGCTCAAGGACTCCTCCAGGTGCTCCGCGATCTATGGCACTTTTCCAGTCCCCTCCCCGCCAGCCTGTAAGCTCCCATAGGAGAGGCTACTTTGCTGTCCTTCAGCAAGCCTGGCACCATAACAAGGGTTCACCCATGTTTTCTGAATGCTTGGGCACATATCAGACCTTAGCAGACAAAACATATCTTAAGTCCTGAAATGAATACACTTGATAAAACTGCAAATCATATCTTGCGTCATAAAATGAGGGGTCCCTCTCACTGCAGATTTGTTTTTTCCATCTCTACACAAGTTCTTTTTGCAGATGTGTTCTGCTTGACCGAACTCCCCATGCAGCCTCTCATTTAGGGAGACCAACACTAAATGAAATTTATTTTAAAACTGCCTCCTCTTTTAGACTGTACATTCTATTGATAAGTAATATGCATTACCATGAAGACTATTTTATCTTCTACTAATTTTGTTTAAGAAATGTAAAAAGTGGGCTTCCCTGGTGGCGCAGTGGTTGAGAGTCCGCCTGCCGATGCAGGGGACACGGGTTCGTGCCCCGGTCCGGGAAGATCCCACATGCCGCGGAGCGGCTGGGCCCGTGAGCCATGGCTGATGAGCCTGTGCGTCTGCAGCCTGTGCTCCACAACGGGAGAGACCACAACAGTGAGAGGCCCGCGTACAGCAAAAAAAAAAAAAAAACAAAAAAAAACAAAACAAAACAAAAAAGAAATGTAAAAAGTGACATCTGCTTTTATTTTTGCTCTTATCTATTCTCCTAAATTAAAATGAATTTCTTTTCCTTTATGCTGAGAATTATCATGGGAAACAAACCATTCAAATCCACTCCCTCTGTATGTCAGTAGTTATCTTTCTCTGTCCAATGAGCTATTGTCAAAATTCTGAAACTACAAAAGTCCAGGTGTTGCGATCTCACTCTGGGAAGATTCAAAAGCTTCACTAATAATTCCTCCAAGTTGGAATACAAGTGCAGCCATCATTCTTTACAATGATCTTTCCTGAAGAATCCATTCTGCTGTGGGTGCCTTTGGAATACTACATGTGTTTCTCTGGACCTGACTCAGAAGCAGCAGGTAAATCTCTATGTGCCAGCTGCCTGGAAATTGCATACAGAAGCTCCCCACACAACTCTCTTTCACTGAAAGATTCCCCAGCCTAGGATACAAAACTAATTATAACCAGGGTTACAAATTATACCTAAATCATCTCACAATTATGAGCTCTGTAGTAGGACTTCATTAGAGAAAATCATTCCTAACCCTTCAGTATATATATTTTGAGTGAAAAATATCTCATAACATTACTTTACTAAAGCATTTAATTATAGTTTCTACTTAATAGAAGCATTACTTTCTGTTACGAAGAATGCCTATTCTTCACTTAAGCTGTTTGAAAAGCATGAAACTAAAGCAGATGCTTCTGTATGGGGAAAAAGTAGTGGAAAAATAAAGTAAGATTTGAGAAGTTTTGAAATTTAGCCTACTTTTTACAAAATGGTAACATATTCTAGTATCAGTAGCCAAATAACAAACTTGAAGGTCATTTTATAAGAGTTTCCATAACGCAAGACGTGACAAACCAGCAAAGTAAATAGCTTTCATAGGAGCTGGTAATAATTTATTCATAAAGCACTACAGAAAGTGTATCTCAGAACTCGGTTTGACAGCAAAACCTAAAAGTTCAATATTCTTACTGACAAATAAGAATAGTTGTTGATTCTTGAAATGTTTTCTGTATGTACAGTTGTCCACAAGTACTTCTGAAGGTCTTTAGAAGAAAAATCCGGGTAAGAGACACTTTAGCCCAACATACTTAGTCCAACACCAGACTAAGGTGTACTTGGTCTGACTTCAATGAGTAAATTACATAAATGTGAAGCATCTGACTATCTGGCATTACCAATGCCTGAAACTGGTATTGAAATAGTGAACTGTTCTTATTACAAATATCACCTCACACACACATACACATACTTCTTAGTCGAAATCTAGCAGCAGTAAATACACACAGAGAGCTTGTACCTACAAAATGTGAACTGCTGGCTTGGGCAATTAATTATAGCAAAAGAATGATTAATGGAGAAAATCTTTCAAACCCTCAGCCCTTTCTCTTAAGGACAGACTCCATAGGGAGAAGAATAGTGCTGAACTTGGCAAACAATTGCTTCGCGTCTCCATGTCGCCTACGAAGATACTACCACATACAGATATTGCTTTAGGAAACCCTGACCACACTTTGCTCTTGCCAAGGACTACTATAAATTACGCTGTGGACATCTTTACAGAGAATGCTGAGTCTCTGGAACGAAGACAAAGGAGGGTGTAGCTTGGAGAAACCCAGCCAGGCGCTCCAAGGCTCCGGGTTCTGAGGCTGCCCCTCGCGGCTCCTCTTGCGCTCTGAGGACTGGGGAGTCCGGAACTGACGGCGGGCTTGGTTTATTTCGCAAACTTCAGGAGACAGTGTTTACCCTAACTCCGGGGTCCCAAGCGGGGCGGGGGAGGGGGAATAAAGCAGCGCCCCGTTTCAGCTGCACTGACTGCCCACCCACCTCCCCACCGCCGGCAGCACCCTTTCCTTCCCCCTCACCTGTCCTGAGCTCGGGGCCTCGGGGGTCCGGTCGCCTGTCGCGGCTCTCACTCCCGGAGCTGGTGCGACGTCCGGCGCCTCCGGAGCCGAGCGAAGGAGGCGACGGGGTCGGGGGCGTCAGCAGGAAGCTCGGCAGCCGCGGGCAGCCGCGGTCTCGCTCCCCATCCCGGCGGGGCTCGGGCAGCGGGCGCGGCGCTGCCACGGCAGGCGGATGAGTCAGGCGAGGGGGCGGGCGGCGAGGTGTGCGGGCCGGCGGAGGGGAGTGGCGGCGGCGGCCTCTGGGCGGGGGGCGCGTCGCTGTCTGTGCCCGCCGTGGGTCGCCGGGACGCCGGCCGCAGCCGTAGGGCGCACGGAGTCCGAGCGCTCCCGCCCTCGGAGGTCACCCGGCGCGGTGCGCCGGGCAGGGGACAGGGAATCGCTGCTCAGTCGTCGCCGCCGCCGCACAAGAAAGACAAAAGGGACCGGGGGCTGGGAAGGGAAAAGTTTTCTGCTCGGCTCCTGAAAGATGCCCACCGAACCTCACGCCCCAAGCGCCGAAGAGGAGGCTGGGGACGGGGTGCAGGGGGCCGGGCGGGCTACCAAGAGCGTGGCCGTGCGATCGCGACCTGGTGCACGCCAAGCTCCAGCCGTCCACGACCCGTGGGCACTCCCCCGGCCCGGCCGCCCCCAATCTCGCCGCCAGCCTCCTCCTCGAGGATGCAGACAAAATCCAATCCTCTCCCTCCAGGACCCCCAGCCCCCAAGACCCGTGCAGCGGCCGCAAAGTTGCACTTCCTGAACAGGGAATCACCGCAGACAAAAACCTATCTTTGAGAACAAAATACCCGCTTCCAGGAGCTCTTCTCCGGGCTGGAAGGCCAGAGGGTGGAAACGGACACTCCCACCCTCGGGGAGAGCCTCTCGCTGGAACCCCAGGTCTCGGAGCCGGGGTCCCGCCAGTCCCCGGAGGAGTGGAGAAGACCCGGCTGAATCCCGGTTTTCCTGGAGCAGGCGCGGCAGGACACTGGCTCCACGCCCCTCGGACTCTTTCTTATCAGACGGCGCCTGGGCGGGTCGGGGTCCCCCTGGCGGGCTGCGCGGGCGCTGCGCAAGCGGAGCCAAACACCGCGCGGAGCGGACACCGCGAACGTCCGCTATCTGCACCGCTCTGGAGCGCCCACCAGATCTAGCCCTGAAAGGGGCTCCGGGAGAGCGGCTCGGGGGCGAGGGTCATGGGCAGGGAGGACGAGGGCGAACCGGATCGTTGAGGGCTTCGATGAGCAGTGCTTAGGTTCAACTCCAAACATCACAGTCAAGGAGGGGTGTAGGTTAATCCTCCTTGCCCCCAAACATCCTGTGAGTGGGGACTGTGCCCTATTCATAGAGTAAAATGTTATGATAGTTACCTCCTATTCCGCAGAGACAGAACTGATGGTTGTATATATGCCGGTCAATTCAGTAAATAAAGTTTTATGTAAAACTCTGGATTAGCAGATATTCCAACCACAACCCTGGCAGGTACAGAGCATACAATCCACCAGCGCAGGGAGTGGGTTGTACCTATGTGTCTCCTGAATGCATTTGAGCTGGTAACTAGAGGGCAAGTATGGCATTCTAGTGCAGTGTATTTGTGTCTTTCAATGTGCAATCTGCTGATCTCATTTTCAAGAAGGGTTTGTTTCTGGATGTGGAAAATGTATGCGAGAGGGAGAGAGAGAATAGAATTCCATGCAAAACTTTAACATTAAAAAAAATCTTGGAAATCAGGGCAGTGGAGAGAGACTGCGGTAGAAATGGATTTCTTTGGTACAATCTTCCTGTCTCGACTAGAAGAACTCGGAGATTTGGCACTTTTAGTAAAAATTTCACAATCGAAATGTTAAAAACAAAACTAAAAGGGTTGGAAGTTGGAAGGGGGTGGAGAAATGAGTCACCGCTGTAAACCATCTGTGGTTTTATTTTTGCCCCACCTCTTTCTATAATCTTTAGCCCACAGCCAACTGCTCAACTCACTTAGGTGTTCTTACACATTTGCCCAGGCATCCCATTAAAGGAGTGTGATTCCATGGTGCCTTCCTTCTAATCGTAGCCTCTACTTTTTATGACTAAATATCTTGAAACCACATTTCTCTGTAAAGCTCCTGAGAGAGGATATCTCCTGATTATGTTCAGTAGCTTTCTAGGAAATGAAGAATGGGCTCATGGTGTCCATCAGGACCATTAAACATGACATCCTAAGACAAGTAGTGACACATTTAAAATGGTCATCTAGCCACGTTACACAGTGAAAGACTGAGCCTCCCTCAAAGATGCAGGCCATGAAATAAGGAATAAGCACATTCTTTTGGCCACAAATATTGATGATTCATTTCTGAACTTAGACTTTAAAAAAGAAGCTGAAAAATGGACTACATAAGATCACCAAAGGGGAATTATTTACATTTCTGTTAAAAATAATTACTATTAGTCTCAGAAAAAATGGGGTAAAATATTCTATAAATACAGGATTATCTGCAATTCAGTAGACCAAGCAACTCCCAAGATATTATTTATAAATTCTTCCCTGGCATTGAGTGTTCAAACTCAGGTAAATTATTTCATCTCTGCTAATGGCCAGTATCCCTCCATCTGGGAAAAGCGCAGCAAAAATACCAGGTCAGTAATGGATTTTGAATTTAGCTCCATATTTTCTTTTGAGGTAATGGATGGAAGCTCTCACCATCAAGCTGCACTGCACTTCACATACTGTATTTTTTACAGTGTCCTTCTGAGATGTGTAAATTTCCACTAGAACAAACCCATCTTACAAGAGTGCATAGTGGGAACAGAACATTCCCATAATTCAAGCTCAACTATGTACTAACAGAGGGACTTGAAACTTCATTTTTCCCATCCCTTAAGTAGGAACAAACCTATTTCAAAGTATTTTTGCACAGATTAAATGAAATAATACGTGTAAGACTCTTTTTACCTGTGACACAGTTCCTCAACACATATTTAGTTACACACACACACCACAAACTTGTTTTAATGCTGTTAACATAGTAAAAAAGAAGACTCTTCCACTGGAATCAAGAATTGACTTGAGAAAAAATGTTGAAATGTGAAGTTCAACATTTTCATTTTTTTTTTAATTTAATTAATTAATTTATTTATTTTTGGCTGTGTTGTGTCTTCGTTTCTGTGCGAGGGCTTTCTCTAGTTGCGGCAAGCGGAGGCCACTCTTCATCGCCGTGCGCGGGCCTCTCACTATCGTGACCTCTCTTGTTGCGGAGCACAGGCTCCAGACGAGCAGCCTCAGTAGTTGTGGCTCACAGCCCTAGTTGCTCTGCGGCATGTGGTATCCTCCCAGACCAGGGCTCGAACCCGTGTCCCCTGCATTAGCAGGCAGATTCTCAACCACTGCGCCACCAGGGAAGACAACATTTTCATTCTTGGTACACTACAAATATAAGCCCGATGGATGGCAAAACATTTTGAATGAATTCATTTTGAAAACATATATTAAAATGAAAAAGAACAAGTATTCATAAGCAGATCATGTAACAAGGTTAAGGGAAGGCTTATTAGAAGGTTTATGGGATGGTAGTCATTTGCTTTTGCCATAAATGTAGCCCATAGCATCTCCAGACCTAAGAACAAAATTCCTCAACCAGAAAATAAAAATATCTTTAATGGCAAACAAATGGAATTGTTTGCCAGACTCTTATCTGAATTACTTTGTTCCAGCTGTGAAATAGATTGATAGTCATAAAGCCCCTGAGGAAGCTTTTCCGGCGCCCAGAGTTGCTGTTTCAAAGTAAGGGGTAAACAAGGACAAAGTCAAAGAAAATTATCTGCCTGAGTTCATCCTTAAAATACGGAATTAGGTGGAAAGAATCCAGAAGAAAGTAAAAGGTAGCAGAAATACATTTAAAGTTAAAATTTTAAATCATTTTAATTTCACTGTTATTTTGAGTAGCATTTTGCCATATTTAAAATTTTTCTCTCTCATTATGTACAAGTGGCTAATAGTTGAGTAGATTTAGCAGCAGAAAGATGTTGCTAGTTTCTGTTCATCAAATGTGCAACTTAGATATCTCAAATAGATATTTTATAATGTTGAGGCTGACGATATTACTTAAATATTTTATGAATTCCCTATTTGATAATAAACCTGATTAGATTCTTTCTACCTGAGTAGCACTAGTGACATACACTTTTAAAATGCAGACACAGGCACCCTCTCTCCCTTCTAAAGCCCCAGTTCTGGGCTTCCCTGGGGGCGCAGTGGTTGAGAGTCCGCCTGCCGATGCAGGGGACACGGGTTCGTGCCCTGGTCCGGGAAGATCCCACATGCCGCGGAGCGGCTGGGCCAGTGAGCCATGGCCACTGAGCCTGCGCGTCCGGAGCCTGTGCTCTGCAACGGGAGAGGCCACAACAGTGAGAGGCCCGCGTACCGCAAAAAAATAAAAATAATAAAAAATAAATAAAAAATAAATAAAGCCCCAGTTCTTTCCTCTGGACAGATTTGTACCTACTTATATAAAGGGAAGGATCACCACATAGCTGCTAGCAATCCAAGAAGTACTTTAAAAATTTCTGACTGTGTGTTTTGTTACAAGAATCTACCCATAGAAAATATTAGAGGTTTGAGAGAAATGGCAGAGAAGATGGTAGTGGTGGCCCACCTGTTCTCCTGTCCATGGTACTGAACCAGTCAAGGTGCATGAGCACCTGGCTGCTCAAAGTGTGGTCTGAGGTTCGGCAACATTGGCATCACTGAGGAGTTGTTATATAGCAGGATCTCAGCCCCAGCCCAAACCTACTGAATGATATTCTGCAATTAACAACATCCTCAAGTGACTAGTCTGCTTGTTGAAATTTGAGAAGTGTTAACACAAGGACACAATTCTCACTGCATTGTGACTTCCCTAGTTCTCTGCTTATATCACCCCTCAATTCAGTCCCCTCCAGAGGCATACCCCAAATGTTGCCCTTTTAGCTACATTTTATTTGGTGATGGTCGTGTGGTGTTACCCGGAGAGCATAGCCTTTGAATCAAACAACTTGTACTGACCGTTCTGAGCTTCATCGTTCTCACTCATAAAGTGTCAATAATTATAGTATGTCCTTATGATGCTGTTTTAATGATTCAATGGTAATAAAATAGGAGCCTGGTACATAGCAGATGTCTCTCAACCATTGTGTGAATGCTACATCCTCTAACCAGGATGGAGGCCCTCTTTACATAACATTCTCAGGCATGGTGAAAACTTATTGTAAAAAAGTTTAATCACCAGTTCCTGCTCAATCAAATCAATAGCACATTACATACACATTAAATTAATAATATTCAATAAAACAAAAATTTAAAACCTACCAAATCTTTCAGTTTAGTGTTTCTTCACCCATAATTTAATTTATTTCACATGTTGTATGATTCCTTTTATATGAAATATCCAGAAAAGATAAAGCCTTGGATATAGAAGGCAGTTTAGTGGTTACCAGGATCTGTGGGAGAGGGAATGGGGTATGACTGCTAAATGAATTCAGGGTTTCCCTTTTGAGGTAATGAATATTCCACCTATAATTTATGATCTGGAGTAAAGAAAGATAATGTCTTTCTTGACAGTTATATTAGATCTTTTTTATTAATTTAGTACAAGATGACTTGTCATTTTGAAATAAAAAATGTTTATAAATATCTGGAAGTCTTAATTATACTACCAACGGAAATCCGTACATCACACAGCTGACTCTGTAAACAGTAATCATTTACACTTATGTACAGACCTTAATTAAGCCATGATGTTGGTAAAACAGAATGCAGCTTTAACTGTGCTATGTAGAAGCCCTGGGAATACCCTTTCCCACATGTATTTTAGAACATTAGGAAATGTTGAAATATTCATTTTTCAAAAGAAATGTCAAACCTGATCATCTGCTCTATTACAATAGTAATTTGATGAGTTTTGACACTTAGGATCTTTGCTCACTGTGCCATTGCTGATCTGAAAGCACCTGTTTCTATAAGGGAATGAGCTGTAATGAACTTGAGCAGGTCAAATCTTCTTTTAGGCACTACATTCAGTTTTTAAACTTGCTGGAAAGCAACCTTTAAAATACCTTAGCTGTCATTCCTTTCAGCTCCCTCATTTTTAAATTTATGAGCACAAGATAAGTGCCTGTCTCAGGATCATATAACCAGAGAGTGGTGCGACCATGATCATAACCCAAGTCTTTCTATTCCTACTCAGTGCTTATTCAACACTTGTAAAACATGACTAATGAAAGGCTGTTTTAAAATCCCCAGGCATCTGAGAGATTTCAGCACATCCCTGGAAGTATATACATTTCCCCAGCCTTACCATGCCTCCACACCTAAGGAAACAGCTTTCCGATAAAATAAGTAGAGCTTCAGTTTTAGATTGTTCGTTCATTAATTCAGAAAGCATTCGCATAATGTACCGGACATTATATTCAGTTAGGATCTTATAAAAATCAGAGTTCGAGCTCTTTTCTTCATATTTGTGGCCTGGTATGTTTGGCACTTCCATAAGCATATAGTTGCAGTGTGAAAAGTGCCTAATTAGGGTAGAAAATGGTGATATAAAGTTAAAGTCATCAGAAATCCTTTCAGAAGCTGTAGTTCAAAGGAGATATCAAAGACAGGGGGATACAAGATCTTGGCTTTAAAAAACAAGGAGACTTCAAAAGATTGACAAAGGGGGTACAGAAATCAAAGGAGGAGGACTGTGCATGCAATTTCCAGAGGATGAAACAGTGTGGTGCATTCAGAGGTGTGTTGGTTAAGCCAGTGTGACTGGAGTATGGAAGTAAGCCAGAGCTGTAAAAAGGATTGGAGAGATAGACAGGGACAAGCTCACAAAGGGCCTTGCATCCCAGGTTAAAGAGTTTACATTTTAACCTTGAGAGATTAAGGAGCATTAAAATGTCCCTTGGGCAGCAGTGGTAGAGGTTGGTTGGAAGGGATGGGGGACCCAGAAGCAGGCAGGCAAAGATGTTAGAAGATTTTTGTAACAGCCCAGGCAAGGGAAGATGATGGACTGAACTAGGACTTTGGAAATAGGGATAAATTGGAGAAATTCAGAACATAAATGTCTTTATTTATGGTTTCTAGCACTGGGGTTCCATGAACAGAGCAATGTATTGCCTTTTCTGTTCATAATATTTCTTCTATATAAGAAATGAAGGCTAAGAGTTCATGGGCTATTTTCACCACAGCCTAATTCTGTGTCCTTAAAAACATACGATCTGTTCAAGAGTTAAAATTCAGATATATATGAAAGCAATAGATTGCAGTATTGTCCCTAGCAACAAAAATACCATAGTGAACCTTCACATATTACTTACAGTGAGGAAGGCACTATTTAAGCATTCTATACTTATTAACTCTTCATAACAACTTTCTAGGGTAAGTGCTAATTTCTTTCCATTTTACAGATGAAATAACTGAGACCTAGGAATTTAAGTAATTTGAATAAGTTAGTAAGTGGAGGAACTGGGCTTATGAGCACATGCAGCCTGCTGCCAGAGTCTGGGCTCTCAAGAACTATGTTAACTGTTTCTCAGTGAAAACTGGAAATCACCCCGTGCTCATCACTAGTTAAATTATGATGTTCATACAATGGAATACAATGCAGCATTAAACAGAAAAGATCTATAACCAGTGATGTGGGTAGATGTCAAAGAGACACTGTTAAGTGAGAAAAGAAGTTGTAGAACATCTTGAATAGTGTGATCCCATCTTTGCTAAAAAGTGTGTGTGTGTGTGTGTGTGCGCGCGTGTGTGTAAGGCATGGAAGGATATATACTAAAATATTAGCAGAGGCTACCAATGGGGAATAAAATTAAACAGTGAGAGGATTCTTCTAATTTTTATTTTATACAATTTAGTTTTTTAAAATTGTTTTATAGTGACATTATGTTACTTTTATAATGAACATTCAAAAAATGACAATAACCTTGGATACCTTTCTCTCCTCTGTAACTCTGGACCTAGCAACAGGATGGATCTTACTTATAAATGACAGATTTAGGAAGTTCACCTTCATATTTTCAGAGCTTTTCTCCAAAACTGACATATACAAGCAACCACAAATTTAAGAACCAGGTTTCACCTTATAATTCATCAGCTAAAATATAAAATTTCTGAAATTCTTCCTGAGATCTGCAAACTGAATTGAAAGCTTCCTGAACTTTCATTATATCTAAATGAAAGTCACAAGGAATCTTTTGCAAATGCAATCAATCTGCAGCTTCATTGTCTTTCTTTCTTTTAGATGTGTGAAAGAATAATTTACTTCAAAATGTGGAAAAAGGTAAGGTAATGGTTGCCTGATTTTCTGTTATCTTGCTAGCAAGAGCATTATCTACTTATACTCTTCTGCTTCTATGGGAGAATGCAACTTTTTGCTGTAGTATATTTGATTAGCAACCATCAAATAATTTTTTAAAAAACAGAAAGTGATACATTATTGCTTTTAGGGAAATTAATCCTATTCACTGGCCATGTACCAGTGAATAGGAAATTTAGAATTTCTTTTCCTACTGACAAGATAAGTCCCCATTCTTCAAGTGTTTGTCACATCAGCTCTTTTTCTTTTTCTTTTTTTTTTTTCTTTCGGTACGCGGGCCTCTCACTGTTGTGGCCTCATCCATGGTGGAGCACAGGCTCCAGACGCGCAGGCTCAGCGGCCATGGCTCACAGGCTCAGCCGCTCCGCGGCATGTGGGATCCTCCCAGACCGGGGCACGAACCCGTGTCCCCTGCATCGGCAGGCGGACTCTCAACCACTGCGCCACCAGGGAAGCCCCAAATCAGCTCTTTTGTCTTCCTATAGGCTTTCTCATTAACTACTTAAACGAAAGTTGACAAGTGCCAACAAAAAATTGAGAACAGTGCTTTCACAAAGTTTACCGAATATAATCATGAACAATGCTCTTTTACAGTGTTTAAGTGTATAGTGTGCCAGGAGGTTTTCCTTCACAGATTGATTAATTACCCAATAGAGAATTTGAAATTACTTTTTTAACCTTGAGAGAGAAGATAAACACTGGAATGTTGGAGCAAAGAGTTTAACTTGCCCAGATTTTGACACCTAATAAGTGTCAGGCCTAGAACAAGAATACAATTTTCCTGTCCGTCAGAGACCCCAAAGGGAGTAAAGAGAAAAGTATGTACTCCAACACCTGACTATGCTTTTTACCCATAGAAACATGAGGAAATGGAAGATAAATGTTTCAACCACCTCCAACAGTACAGTTTTTCAACAATTATAAACCAAAAATACAATTATAAACCAAAAATACATGAGCTATATCACAATTGATCCTTTTGGCTGACACCCATTAATATCAAAGCTCTAAGAATCTCAGAATGAAGACATGGTGTTACACATACGTCTCCCTAGAGCAGTGTATACTTTCTTTGCTGCTCACAGAAACCATGTGTTCCACTGAAAATAAAAGTCTACTCTTCAAAATGTTTAGTTTCTAACTCAGTGAGCATGAAGATCTCAGGCATCTTGCAATGATAAGTTCTGAGAAGGAGAAATTTTCCTATTCTTCGATGATCTTTAAGTGATGCGATATTGCCTTATCCTTGATTTTACATTAGCATGGGTGTTGAAAGGATGGGTAGTTGGGGCCTTTTTCATTGGAAGTAATTTGTAATCATAAATATGAGAATTGGTGGTTACTATTGGCAAGGGTGAGGGTTCTATTTATAGTAAGAAAAGTCATAAAGTGAAGAGGTTTCGATTCAAACTCCTTAAGTTGTGAGTCACACTTGGGTTTTCAACTAAGTCCATTTTAATGGACTTTTACTCATAAAGACTTAATATCTTTGTTCATTAACTTAGCTCCTTAACTGGAGTTGACCCTCCTTTCTTTCTCAAAATGACCATGTTAATTTTTAATCAGGTCATTTTCTTGCCTAAAAACTTCTATGGCTGCCTCTTACAGAAAGATAAGATACAAAATATTCAGCTTGCCACAGCAACCTAGTGTGTTTTTCAACCTTTCTAGACTTCCCTATAACCCTTCTCAGGACACTAATAGAATTGCCTTACTTGTTGTCCTAACATTCAACTTGGGAACAGGGCACGATCCATGACCCAGGACAGATACTGAGAATTTTCTAGTCCCAGTTATGACGGTCGGTTCTCTATTTTTGGGTTTTTTTTTTATTCTTGAGCTCCCTGTTTTCATATGTGAAGTCAAGCAGCCCAACTTCTTTTATGCCAGTTGGGGACAGCTGATGAATTCTCACTTCCCTGCTGGGAGGGAGCCTAAGGCTCGGTTTCCATGTTTACTTGTTCAAAGAACATGTGCCGAGAGCTTGCCCTGTGCCAGGTACAAGGCCTTGAAAGCGCTCTGAATGCTGCTGTCTCTGAGGGGCTTTCTGGAGACCTGGATTCTCTCCCTATCTCCACCTCCTCAAAACCAACCTCCCTCATGATTTTGCCTAAGGCTTGTCTTAGTCTAGGGGATTCTTATTCACCAACGCGAATACAGTTCAAACTACACTAACGCAGCTCTTCCTGCTTCATCCAAAGCACCCCTTTCAGGATGCGGAGCACCCTCCCAGGCAGCAGAAGCTGAGGAGTTGTTTCCAGAGCTGCCAGACAGGAAATGCCTCCGTGGGTGTCAGCGTATGCTCATTTCTGATTGATTGATGAAAAGAGATGGTGAGGTTTTGAAATTTTGTCTTTTTCATCCCGAGGCCCGCTTTTACAACACCTCTCTCCCTTGAGTGGGACCCTACTAGCTCCACTTCCATGCAGGCGCCTAATGCCTTCCTGTTGCCTTCAGGCTTCTCCCACCTTTCCCTGCCCTCTCCCCGCTCAAAACATTCACCTCAATTCAGCACTCATTCATTAAGTGCTCATTAGCTATTGGGCCACTTGATCATTGCCCCACCTCAAGAGGTTTGGAGCAAATTGACTGGTTACTTTGACAGAAATTTATTCATAGCACAATATTAGGTCAATAAATGGTCCCCCTTTCCTCCACTTGTGTACTGTTCAGTGTTTGGGGCTCAAAGAAAGTGTGCAGAAATATTGACAGAAGACATGGAGGGGGTGAGTTGGGCATAGAGGGGGCAGGTGTCCTGAAATGGCAGAAAGAACATTTCCTAGGCCAAAGTAAAACTAACACAGTCTCTCTTCCTCTCTCTCTCTCTCTCTTCCCCCACCAGCCCCTGTCTTTTCTTTCGCATTTTCCTTTCCCCTTCCTTTCCTTCCTGTTTTTGGTTTTGTGAAAATAATACTCAACTTTTCTCTTAAAAAACAAGTCAGATAATCCTACATGCCGCAACTAAAGATCCCACATGCCACAATGAAGATCCCGCATGCTGCAACTGAGACCCAGCACAGGCAAAATAAATAAATAAATATATATTTTTTTAAAAATCAGATAATTTAGAAAAGTATATGTATATATGGGGGGTGGGGTGTCAGCAGGAAGGGATTGCCTATCAGAACCAGGGAAAGTCAGAAACAAGTGTCTCTGGAGAAATATTTACACATAATACATTAAATGAATAAAGTTGGATTACCACTTAGATTTTGGGATTTTGTCAGTGTGCAAACATATGGATGGAAAGCAATAGACATGCAGCAAACCACTGGGAGGAAAAGTAACAAAATGTCAGTAGTTGTTCTTACTGGTTAGGGATACACTTATATATGTATGACCAAATTTTCTACAATGAAGATTTGCTACTCTATAACAAGAAAAATAAATTGTTAATAAGACAAGGAAAACAAAAACCAGAAATAGTTTCCTCCCTGAGGGTGGCCTCTTGGCTTGGGGACTCCAGCAAGCCCCTCTCTCAGGGGATTTACTGGGGTGAAGAGGTGTCCATTACCCTTTGTCAGTGATTTCTTCTTAGACTGGCACTTGGTCTCCTGCTATTTCCCTCAGAACTCCCAGCCTCTAACTTGCCCAGATCCTACTGTGCTACTTGTCCTTTGCCCTTGACACTGAACTCTCCTCATAGTGAATCAGCATTCATCCTCTGACCCCCAGGAGAGGAAAATGTAGACAATGTTTGAAACAGGACAACACTGGAGAATTAGGGCTATAGGATACATTTAGCTTTGCAACAATACTGCTGAGACATGCCTTTTATTAATTATTTCTCCACCCATACATTGGCATGTTATTTTTGTGCTGGCCAAAACTCTCCAACAAAGTTCTATGTGACTAGAAAGCATCCTTTCATCTCTTGGTCATGACTTATAATACAGGTAATTCATTTAAGACCTCAGGCTGTGGAGATTTGGGGCTGACTCGAGGGATGTCAGGGAGAATGAACGTTCAGTGAAATGAAATCTTTTCTAAGTAAAAATTTATTTGACAAGATTCTGCGAGCTGTTGGTAATGCATCCCTGAAATAGCCTTTTATGCCGGATTCAATATGAAATTACAGAAAAATACCCAAAGTACATAAAAATCAATAACAATAATCCCCAAAGTAATTAAATTCCATCATCTTTTCCAAAACGTTGTCTTCTTCCAGAAGTTTTCTAAAGTTTCTTATTTGATTCCATTCTAGAAGAGTCAGGTTTTGTTCCCAGTAGCTTTGAATCAAGGCCCCCCCAGCAAGGTCTGAATTTTCTAGGTTCACCAGCTACACTGCTTACCAAAGCATGGTCAACGCTTCCTTTTCTTTTACATACTAAACACTTTGATAAATTTATAACATTTTAATAATTTTGTTACTGCTACCTTTCAAGAAAGTTAGTTAGCTTCTTAGAGTAGATAAAGAACAGTTAAAAATCAACTAAAATATTGAGTTACATGCAAAATGTTAGTTATATGATTAAGAATTGGGTTAAATAATTTTCTTTTTTATTTTTGAATGTTAGAGTCTCACATTTTAAGCTGTCATTAAAGAAAGAGATCCCTACATTTCCAGTATTGTGGGACTCTGTCAAGATGATATGGGGTTTCATATTTTTAATAAGAGAAATCCTTGCAAAAATCAAAACATGCTATGGTTTGCAGAGCCTCTAAAGGGAGTTTTAAAGCGATTAACTTCAATTAATTATGAATGTGATTGTAAGATATTAAAATTAATAGCCCAAATATTAGCTAAAATTAATTGAAAATGATGCTTAATGCACAGGTTGCTTAGCAATTACATTTTTGTGTTTTCATATTAATTTTCCAAAACGGCTGCTCAGTTTATGCATGCTAGCCAAAAACAGCTCATTGTGGATTCTAAAACAATTTTTTTCCTGAGGTTTGTAAGCAACGTTTTGTTAAAAAAAAAAGATTCTAAATCTTTGGTTCTTAAACATTTTATTTTCTTCCTTATTATTTATTAGACACAGAGCCATTTGAGGATTAAATGAGAGTTATGGTTTCTCATCCCAGAAAAATACACATGCAATCATACCCAAAATGTTTTCCTATGCTTGGAGGGAATTCACAGTTGGCCTGATATCCTTTAGGATCATTCAGTTATCCATAAACCTGAGGTTAAGAACTCCTGTCCAAATGCTAGGTCAAGGTTTTATGTCAAGGTCAAGAGACATGTCTATGTCTTTGCTTTGTAAGAACTACTTCCCTGACAAGTTTAATCCATTAGAATAGTTTATGAATTGAGCTGAATTTCAGCTGAGCTGAAAATTTATTGAACATGAAGGTGTTTGGGTGTAGAAAGCACATAATTATGCATTTTAATCTTTCAGCCAGTCAGTAGGCTTAGAGAACGTAGAGAAGACACAATGAAATGCCATCCTTTCGCCATTTATTTCCTGAAAGGCTCCCAAAAGAGCATGCTTCAGTGTGTTTAACAAGATGCTATGATACCAAAAATTTCCCACTCACACGTGCTGCCATCAACACCACATGTAGTGCACCAATGCCAAGACGCCCTCCGGGTGCTTGCTCATGGACAGATGAAAGTCACGCCACACCAACGCAAAGCTCTGACTACAGACACACCCCTATCACCTGGGTCATGGAATCTACAGCCCCAGAATATCCTCATTCACCTGTATTTATAATGGAATTTTTAAGCCGGAGTGGGCTTCAACTAACTAGAGTGGACTTCGTTTGTTTTTGAGGCAAGTGAAGCCTGATTTTATTCCGTTCCTTATTTAAAAAGTATCAGTAGGTTCTTAAGTGAGAAAATAATCAACAAATAAACAAAACTAAAATCTGAATTAAAAGCAAGAACTAGGCATTCCTGCTGCATCTTTATTCTAAAAGTCATTCATGTTTGACCATTTTGCATTGTCCATAGAATAGCCTACGTTGTCAATTAGTTGACGAATGCTGATGTCATGTTCTGTGGTAAATCAAGGTAGAGTCACAGACCATATTAGTTATTACCACTTAGCTTTTCTTTATTTCTTGACAGCAAACTGTCAAACAATACACAAAAAAACCTTAACACTGAGACTCTGTGGAATCTAATGTCAGTAAAGCTCAGTCATTAGCGGCACCTAAAACTTTGTGTGGTCCAAATATACTGGAAACCTTTTAAGGCTTCTGGCAACAGTTTTTGCTTCCAGACAGATTTCACTCAAAGATGACACACTTGTCTGGAGGCTTGACTGCATCAGGGAAATTAAACATCATCAGAAAAAAAAAAGTTTCAAGAAGAGATTGAACACAATTTGAAGCAACATAACCTTGAACTTAATCATAACAGATGCTATATGGCTGGCTACAATAGCAGGAAACTAAGGTGTTTGTGAAAAAAAGTCTCAAAATGATATAAATATGATCAGAATATCAAATTTGATTGTATCTAGTATTTTCTTCTTCTTCTTTTTTTTTTTTTTTAGAGATTCCTAGGAATTCTTGTAGAATTAAAAGATGAGGTTTGAAGAATCCATCCTGGTTTTACCTTAACCCTTCTTATTTTTACTTAAAGGATTAACATTTGTGGTCAGCAGAGTAATGGCTCTTTAAAGATATCCATGCCCCAATGCTCTAGAAACTGTGAATATATTATGTTACATAGTAATGAAGCATTAAGGTTGTGGTAGAGTTAAGGTTACTAATTAGCTGGCCTTGTTGTGGGGACTTTATCCTGGATTATCCAGGTAAGCACAATGTAATCACAGAGTCCTTGTAAGTGAGAGAGAGGACAAGAGAGTGAGAGTCAGAGAGAAATTCGAAGATGCTATGCTTCTGGCTTTGAAGATGGAAGGGGCTACAAGCCAAGAAATGTTGGAAAAGGCAAGGAAACTGATTTTCCTCTAGAGTCTCCAGAAGGAACCAGCCCTGTCAATACCTTTACTTTAGCCCAGGCAAACTCATTTTGGACTTCTGCCCTCCAGAACTATAAGATAATAAATTTGTGTTGTTTAAACTACTAAGTGTGTGGTGATTTGTTATAGCAGCAATAGATGACAAATAAAGTATTATTAAACACATATTGTTTGACCATCTCTGCATTAAAGATAGGGTACATACTGAGGTATAAGTTATGGTCCGACACCCTCAGTAAGTTTAGTGGTGAATAAGATTATATTTACAAAATATTTCCACTACTTTATCACATATTAAGTCCTATGGGGGAGCTTTCAAGATATTAAGAGTCTTCTGACTTTTGAGGGACTACATTAGGAGGATACATTTGATCAGGTAAAATGAGAGAAATAGACTTAGAAAATTATGTAGAGTATTTGAATGAGAAAGGCCAACATCTTACATTGAATTGGGACAAATATCCAAACTAGTAATATTCTTTTTTCTACACCCAACAACCTGCTGCAGAAGCTAACAGTGTGAATTAATTCTTAGAAGTCCTGTTTTCTGAGTGATGGGTTTGGAAAGGAGAAAGTATAATTGTGGATCCAGGTGCCCAAGTGTCCTCAGTGCAAGTGGCCGGTGGTGAATGCTGGTGGCACTGAAAGTCAACAGTCCCCACTTACGGTTTGCTTCAAGCTGGTCTGATGGTCTTTGCTGGGTCCCTAAAACATTTTCTTTAACGACATGCCCATGCATTTTGTAGAAGTGTTGCAGGATTATTCACTGAGATGGTAATTTGTTGAAATGTGTTTCCCTCCTCCCCTTTTCTCCTACTTCCAGTTTCAAGGATATGCTCCTTGGACTGAGAGGATATGTGTGGCAGGTTGAAAAGCAGAAGCTACTTGAAATCAGAGAACTTTCCTAGGGACTTCCCTGGTGGTGCAGTGGTTAAGAATCCGCCTGCCAATGCAGGGTCCACAGGTTTGATCCCTGGTCCAGGAAGATCCCACATGCTGCAGAGCAGCTAAGCCCGTACGCCACAACTACTGAGCCTGTGCTGTAGAGCCCACAAGCCACAACTGCTGAGCCCGTGCTGCAAAACAAGAGAAGCCACCACAATGAGAAGCCCGTGCACCGCAATGAAGAGTAGCTCCCGCTCACCGCAACTAGAGAAAGCCCTCACGCAGCAATGAAGAACCAACTCAGCCGAAGATAAATAAATAATTTTTTAAAAAAAAATTTAAAAAAAAGAGAACTTTCCTAGTTTTTGTAAAAGACTAAACTCCTTGACGTTATTATGATAAGTCCTCCAAGGATAGATGAAAGAGAAAGTAGTGCCTTTGAGGTTAACAGAGGGAGGTGGAAAGATTTCAACAGAGAAGGAAAAGAATGGAGATCTGTGTGCAGGAACCTGAGCGTAGCTCCAGCTCAGAGCCCCAGAGAAGTGGCAGCTCCACAAGGGGTCTGGCTGTCCTCTGGTCCCATTGTGGCTGGGCCTCAAGCATAGGCTTTGCAGCCTCTGTGTGGCATAGAAACAGAGCACATGGGCGTAAGCCATGAGGATAAGACGACCAAGGCAAACTGGAGATGAAACAATCTTCTCTCAGTTTGTCAGTACCACATACACTTCCTTGATTCTCATGCAGCCTTAATGACTAAGACTGAATTTCTCCTCTGTCTGTATGGGAGCTTAGAATAGATTTTATATGAATTTAAAATAAGAAATAAGGCGATATTTCCTGCCACTAGCGTTTATAGACTGAATCACCCCTGCTCTACAGTACTGGATGTGACTCAAACAAGAGTCAAGTGCATATGGAAGCTTTATTCAAACTCATCTTCCTGTTGTTTATAATCTGTCATAATGTTCCCTTTTCACGGTGTACTTGAATTAAATTTATAAATTTACTCAAAATTCTATACTAAATTATACTGAGCTTCCATTAGAATTGATAGTTGATCCAGGTCTATTTAACAATATAATGGCTAGTAGTGACTCACGAAACTATCAGGCGGGAAGGGGTTAGGATGCATTAGATCACTAATTCATCTTAGGCTACAACACACACTTCAGAATCTTGGTTACTTCTTGGGGGAGGGCAGAGCAATGGGGTCAGGGAAGAGTACGCAAGGGTGTGAGTGGTTGGGATCAGGTTCTAAAGTCTAGATCTCAAGTGGGCGGTAAGAGCACAAGGCTTCCCTTTATTATGTATATTTCATAACTTACACATGCATAGCAAATACTCTTTTGCATGCATCAAATATACATTAAAATAGTTTTTAGTGCTGAAGACCTTCAGCAAGATCTAGGGATTGACATCTTCATTTGGATATGTAATATATCTCTCAAACTTAACATGTCCAAAATGTAACTCTTGCTTTCCCCCAAAAACTGTTCTTTATCCAGTCTTTTCCTTCTCAGTAAATAGTGCCACCTTCCACAGCCTTAGTCACTCAAAACAAAAAAATTAGGAGCTGTACTTCATTGTCCTCTCCTTCCCCTTCCACATCTGAATTCTCACATTCTGTCAATTCTACCTCCTAAAAAATTACCCCCAAACCCGCAACTTTGCTCCATTTCTGCCACTACCATCCTAACCCAATCATCATCATATTTTGTCTTGCCTACTGCAGGAGCCCCCTAACTGGTTTCTTGCTTCCTAATCAGTGCATTTTCACTGTGTCCTCATGTGGTGGAAGAGTCAAGATATCTCTCTGGAGGCTCTTATAAGAGCAGTAATTCCACTCATAAGGGCTTTGCCCTCATGATTTAAGCACCTCTCAAAGGCCATACCTACTAATATTGTCACACAGGGCACTGAGATTTCAACATATGAATTTGGGGGGGGGACACAAACATTCAGACCATAGCAGATGCACATGAACACTTTATTCACATAATAAATTTTTTCCCTTTCCCTCTTCTAAGCTGTAAACCATCCTTAAAAACATAGATACATGACTGAATCTCACTGTTTTCTACCCTATTGAAGTCCTGATATTGGTAATTTCTTGATTAGTTATGTAGATTAAAACTTTGGTGGCAACATAAACTCATAAATACTGTTTAAGTGGAAAGTTTTTAATACAAAATATAGCCATTTTAACTGCATTCCAATACCACGCCAATACTACACCGATACCCTAACATGCCATTTGATCCTTCTATTATGTCCCCATATCCTACAAGTCCCCTTCTCGCATCCATCTCAGGCCCAGGCAATATCCTCCCATTCTCTGGGGCTATCTAACTTTTAGATAACTCTCCTTACTCCATGATACATGAGATGTATCTTCCTGCAATTATTCATTGTTCGCACATTTAGCAGAGTCACTGGGCTGTTTCATTCTACCACCCTTTAGGACCTCACTTTGGGTGCTGTGTATCTGAAAGTGGTCGGTAAAGGTGTCAGGCAGGTGTCATTGTTCCCCAAAATGAATGTAGTTTCAGTAATAGAGGCAAGCCTAATCAGTAGTGCTAAACTCTACCAGACTAGGATTGTTATTGGCTAAGCAGGTTTGGCCTCAAGGCATTCTGTGATCCTAGCAGCAGCATGGTGGTCTGAGGGAGGTGAGTTGGAAGTATGCTGGATAGAAACTGAGAGGACCAAACTTGCTTTGGGGTTGATCTTGTGTGTAGTTGTCTGGCAGTAAAAAGCTCCAAGTCCAAGATGACTTGGTAAACTCAGTTCCCTTCTGGGCTAGTGTGAATATCCAGAAGGTCTACTCTTTTAGATGATGTGTGGAATCAGTATTTCCTGGGCATTGAGGACGTGTAAGTGACAGCATCTGGATCCTAAGAGAGGTGGGGAAAAAGGGAATTTGGGACTGAAGTAGAACCCCAGTCAGTGCCTCTAGATAGGAGACAGAGTTCAGCCCACCAGGAAGCGAGAGTTGGCAAGGGCCGGACCGTTTGGCTGTAGCCAGCAGTCAGGGTCCAGGGCACATAGCTCCAGGCCCAGAAGGTCCTGTAATATGAGTCAGAATTGGGCATGAGTCCATCCCTCAGTTAGGCCTACTAGTAGCAATTGTGGGAAGGGTACCAGTCAATTGGCCCATGAGTCTACTTCCAGGGACCCATACCAGATCTGCAACATGAACTGCAGGTGAATTTCAAAGCTTAGTTTGTGTGGAAAACTCAGAAAGTGGATGGAAGACAGGCAGGGACAGACAGGGGCTGAATGGACCATATGTGGAGAGTTATAGCCTCCTTGGCTTGTCTATATTTAACCTCATGTCTAAGGATAGACAATGATGGGCTCGTTAATGTTAACTGTCAATTTGAAAATATTTACCTTTTGATTAATTTTTCATTCAATTCTTCCTTATTTTATGTATTTACCTCTTCACACATATGTTTTCTCCATCATAATATGGACATTGTAATCATCTTTATCTTATAAATTCTTTTGAGTATTAAAATGACAAAATCAAAAGTACGTAACATGGAGCAGAGTGCTAGTTATATAACCCTCAATATGGTGGTTGTTATAAATATTAATATCTGTATCTGTTCCATACAGATTATAAATACCAACTGTTCATTTAATAAGTCTGCACTAGGCCTTATGCCAAGTTGACCATTTATCCAGTTTTTATTTTGATACTTTCTTTTTTTTTTTTTTTTTTTCGGTACGCGGGCCTCTCACTGTTGTGGCCTCTCCCGTTGCGGAGCACAGGCTCCGGACGCGCAGGCTCAGCGGCCATGACTCTCGGGCCCAGCCGCTCCGCGGCATGTGGGATCTTCCCAGACCGGGGCACGAACCCGTGTTCCCTGCATCGGCAGGCGGACTCTCAACCTCTGCGCCACCAGGGAAGTCCTATTTTGATACTTTCTTGATGCACAAGTTTAATGGCTATTTTTACTAAATTCACTTTCTTGAAATAGTTATCTGGTTTATTGTCCATTAATTTATAATTTGCTAGCTACTAAATATGGAATTTCATGTTTTTTAGTCCTAAATTCTCTAAGAGTTAAGCTTTTCTATCTCCTAGAGAAAAGTAATGTCTTTTTTAAAGCTATAAATTTGAAATTTAATGATAAATTCAATTACTAAGTCTAATTCTAGAATCTGGAGGAAGGTAATATCTTTCTACTGGCAGCTTTTTTAGAATCAACTCCTTATCTTCTGATTAAAAAAATAATGTTCTAATTTTGACTGATTCGTTTGATGGAAATAACTATTTTACAAGCCAATGTTTATTTTTCATAGTGAAATCAATTGGCTTATATCTGTCCCTTTATACAAACTTTATGTTCCAGGGGTTGCAAATTCAATCAAAGAAATGAGACTATTGTCCAGGAAAGAAAGGTAAAACATTTCACAATGTATGAGGTGTGTACTGGAAGGAAATAGATCGTGTTAAGACAAATGTTTTCCTATGAAAAGAGACAGTATCAGAAAAATTATCACCAAATTTATTTGTTTAGTGAATATAGATCTGATATTTAAAAACCCAAAGTAAATTTCAGTTTAAAATATAATCATCTTGCAGTTGCATTGCTTCCTCTGTCTCCATCAGGGCAACTGCCTGTAGTTGGGTAACTCGTATAATTTACATACAAGTCAAGGGAGGTAGAGAGGACATTCACATTATAATCTATGGCACTAGTACCCACCCCTTGAGTTGTGCAGTGCACAATGTATACAATGTACTCAGTGGCCTTAAGATATGGTAGACACATTTAAAATTAGGAACAATGTTAAATTCCTGTTTATTCATTCCACAAAAAGAAAAATACCTACATTTCAAATTAATGAATATTTATGGACTGACTTTTGTGTACCACTGAACGTATTACAATGCCTAAGAGAGAATTCCCACCCAAAAGGAGCATAGAAGGAAAGCCAGACAGATAAACAGAAAAATAGACTATAATATGTGTATTCAGTTAGGGAAATGCAGCTAAAGACAAAAATAGACTATAAGACATCTATTCAGTTAGAGAAATGCACAAGGCGCAATGGGACAAAAGAAAAGGGACATTTAGTAAAAGCTGGGACTGCAGAAAAGAATTACTGGGAAGTTTGTCACATGGACTGAGCAATGTGTATGACCAAGTTTGCAAATAAAAAAAAATAACCAAGCATTTCTAGAGAGAAACATCATGGGTAAAGTCATAGAGGCAAGAAATATAAGGGTATATAGGAGCTATAGGCAGCTCAATACTATTTAAGTTAAAGAAATAAGGTCAGGAGTAAAGAAAGAAGAGGCTAGACTTAAGGCAAATGCAATGAGATGTGAATAGAGTCAGAGTCCAACTTAGAGGTTATTACAATAATCCAGATAAGACTATGTTGAATGGTGAAACTAGGGTCAATATGGCAGAAATAGAGAAGAGGGAATAGAGTACATAAATGTTCATCATTCATTCATTCCTCAAATATTTATTGAACATCAGAGACTGTGATAGCCTCTCTGAGTTCATAGACCAAGTCCCTGCCCAGCTGCAGTCACACAGGGGAGACACACAAGAAACAAACTCAGGGATTAGGTGCCTCAGAAATGTGGAAGCAAGCAAGTAAAAGCAATGCAGCCTGGCTTCTGGATTTCTGAATGGACAACTGGATAGACTTCAGGTGCATTCCCTGAAGTCAGTAATACTGGAAAGGAGACGGACAATGACAAGTTCCGTAAAGGACACATTGAATTTGAGGCACTTCAACCATGAAATTTAAAGAATAATCTCAGTACTGAACTACACCAAGAATACAAAGAAATATATAAATTCTAAATGAACAGCAGTGAGATTTCTGCTAAACTAAAAGCCTGCTTGGTACAGCTTTTGTTTGCAAATGGATACAATTCTCCAGGGACGAATTGCACCTGCAGAATTTCATTTAAGGCTACACTGGTATTTATGGCAATAAAAAGATACTCAATAAAAATGACAAGATTATCATTTAAAATGGTAAAAAAAACAAAAACAAAAAAGCCCCACAAGACGCCCTAACTCCTTGGCAAATTGCCGGGTTGTGTTCCAGTGCAAGACACAAGGAAAGGATTAGTTCTTGTGTGAAGGCTGCACCCAGACCAGATTAGGTGATGGCGTCTGGGCAAGTTTTATGCATGAATTAACATTTTTCTGTTCCAAGAAATTTTTTCCAAAATGTAACTTTTGTTATTTTAGTTCCAGTTATTTTCAAGAATAATGTTCAACTCTTTTGAACTAAGGAATTTACTTGATATATTTAAAAGATCATTTGTCTTCCTCCAAGCCTAATTTTCCTGATAAGCAGAGTTTTAACCTAGTTTCCTCAAGGGGAGAGAAATAGTTTCAAGGAAGAGGAAAGCACACAGTAAATTGGTACAAACATCCAGAAAGTGCTTCATAATTTGAAACAGTCTAAGACAGATCCAAGAATAAAATTTTATATTTTTATGATAAAGAAGCTAGTTCCAAAATTAATTATGTTTTGATACTCCATAAATTGATACAACCATACAGAAACATAAGATGCCAAGAGTATTCGTCACATGTATTTTTAAACAATAAAATCAACTACACTTAACATACTCATCATACTTACGGCTTTTACCAGATTGGGGCAGCAATATGGGTTAAAAAGGAAAAGAAAATTTACTGAATTTAAAGGCCTTGTTTTGAGAGAGTTCACCTAATTATCTCAAAATTAGTTTCTAACTAATAAAGTCTACTAAATCAATATTTTGGGATTCAACTCATCTTTCTTAGCTATTATCCTAACGTTTAATAACATTTGATCTATATAAAATGTAAAAAAATATTTTAAATGTTAAAAAAAATTTTTTTAAACGTTCTATTTTTTAATCACAAAAGGGACTTCCCTGGTGGTCCAGTGGTTAAGACTCTGTGCTCCCAATGCAGGGGACCCGGGTTCAATCCCTGGTCAGGGAACTAGATCCCACATGCATGCCGCAACTAAGAGTTCGCATGCCACAACTAACAAGCCGCATGCCGCAACTAAAAAAAAAATCCCGCGTGCTGCCACGAAGATCCTGCATGCTGCAACTAAGACCCAGCACATCCAAAAATAAATAAATAAATAATAGATTAATAAATAATATTTTTTAAAACTATGCACGAATAATATATTCATAAAAATGTTCCAAAGTTAAATGCCAGATTGTATTTACTAAATCCTCCCTTGTGTATCTCACATGCACCATCATATTTTAGCCATTCATTTATTCATTCATTGATTTAAGTATTTATTGAGCATATGCTGCATATCCACCACTTATAAGCCACAAATAAAAGGGAACAAGAATGCAGTTTTTTTCCCCTTTTCCCTTATATTCTGGTGGTGAAAATGAGCAGGACCCTGCAAGGCTTGTGATTAGCTTGTGGACATTCTTCTGATTGGTTGGTGGTGAGGTAACTAGGTGATATTTCACCTAGTCAACATCATCAACCTTCTGGTTCCAACCAGTCTGGGGTCTATGTGCTTATGGTAAGCATGCAGCTAACTTCTTCCACCTGGTGGGGGTTTTAGTATCTGCAAAACAATGCAAAGATATGGCTCAGTATATTATCTATAGCCCTTGAGGAGGAACTCCCTCATCTTGCTTTTAAAAACCCTTCCCAGAAAGCTATTGTGGGGTTCAGGTCCTTTGAGCATGAGCTGTCCATTCTCCTTGCTTAGCCCTGCAATATGCACTGTAATTTCCTACAACACAACCTGGTGTCAGTAGATTGGCTTTACTGTACATCGGGCAAGCAGACCCAAGTTTGATTCAGTAACAGTTGGGGAACAAACTATCGTGTGGTGTTTACCATGTGCCCCACTATTTTAAGCGCTCATATTAACTCATGTAAGCCCTACAACAATCCTATGAAGTTAGTACTATTGTTATCCTATTTTACAGATAAAGAAAATGAGGCTCAGAGGGGTTAAGTAATTTGTCCAAGGTCACACAGCTAGCTAGTTAAGTAGTGGTCCCAGAAACAGAAAGGAATAGAGAAAATTAACAGTGCAAAATGTTAGAGTGTCTTTGTACATAACTTCAGAGAAATACAAATGGAGAGAATGAAGTAAAATAGTCAGATGGGGCTTCCCTGGTGGCGCAGTGGTTGAGAGTCCGCCTGCCGATGCAGGGGACGCAGGTTCGTGCCCCGGTCCGAGAAGATCCCACATGCCGCGGAGCGGCTGGGCCCGTGAGCCATGGCTGCTGAGCCTGCGCATCTGGAGCCTGTGCTCCGCAACAGGAGAGGCCACAACAGTGAGAGGCCCACGTAGGGCAAAAAAAAAAAAAAAAAAAGTCAGATGAAGTGACTTGTCAGGGATTTGTCTCCAATAGCATTTCAAAAGGAAACGGAATGTGGACTGATTAAGAGGAATTGTGGCCTGAGGACAGAAAACCCTTGAAGCCTGCTAGGCACAGCCAGGCAACCTGGCTTTTGTAACTGTTGGCAAAGAGGTACTCATCATCCTATTCTCTCACCTGTCTATACTTCAGATATGTCTAATATTCATCTATCAGAAGAATCACTAAAGAACATAACAGGCAACATTCTTTGCTGTTTTGACTTTTATAAAATGCTTCACTGTTAACTACTTGTAAAACAATTTTATTTCATATGTCAATGGCTGTTGGCATGATAGTCATTGTTTGACTTTCCATTTACTATTCTGGGAACATTTTCTATTGTACATTTATAAATGTCAGAAAGAAATAGTAGCTTGAGATTCAACTCTAGTTATTCCATTTTCTGTGTTTACCAGCAAATCACGAACACACTGCCACCTAGTGGGTCTTAGCAGCAGCCTCCATGATTGACAAATTGTAATGCAAGTATCTCAAGCCCACACTTTACAATTTCTGTTTATACGTTGGTTGCTTGGAATACAAAACTCCTTTGAATATAGAAATGATATCATGAGTGGTTGTTAGATTTCCAGCTTGTTCACAAAATCATTCATCTCATAATGTACTTTGAATGAACACTTTCCAGTTATGTTGATCCATCTGCAGTCACAGATTCAAGGAGTCTTTTTTCTTTTTTTTTTAACAGTGTCTTTTTCCTTTTGAATTTTATTTTATTTTATTTTTTATACAGCAGGTTCTTATTAGTTATCCACTTTATATATATTAGTGTATATATGTCAATCCCAATCTCCCAATTCATCACACCACCACCACCACCCCGCCACTTTCCCACCTTGGTGTCCGTATGTTTGTTCTCTACAACTGTGTCTCTATTTCTGCCCTGCAAACCAGTTCATCTGTACCATTTGTCTAGCTTCCACATATATTCATTAATATACAATATTTGTTTTTCTCTTTCTCACTTACTTCACTCTGTATGACAGTCTCTAGATCCATCCACGTCTCTATAAAAAACCCAATTTCGTTCCTTTTTATGGCTGATTAATATTCCATTGTATATATGTACCACATCTTTTTTATCCATTCGTCTGTCGATGGGCATTTAGGTTGCTTACATGACCTGGCTATTGTAAATAGTGCTGCAATGAACATTGGAGTGCATGTGTCTTTTGAATTATTGTTTTCCCTGGGTATATGCCCAGTAGTGGGATTGCTGGGTCATACGGTAATTCTATTTAGTTTTTTGAGGATCCTCCATACTGTTCTCCATAGTGACTGTATCAATTTACATTTCCACCAACAGTGCAAGAGGGTCCCCTTTTCTCCACACCCTCTCCAGCATTTGTTGTTTGTAGATTTTCTGATGATGCCGTTTCTAACTGGTATGAGGTGATACCTCATTGTAGTTTTGATTTCCATTTCTCAAATGATTAGTGATGTTGAGCAGCTTTTCATGTGTTTCTTGGCCATCTGTATGTCTTCTTTGGAGAAATGTCTATTTAGCTCTTCTGCTTATTTTTTGATTGCGCTGTTTGTTTTTTTTAAATATTGAGCTGCATGAGCTGTTTATATATTTTGGAGATTAATCCTTTGTCCATTTATTAATTTGCAAATATTTTCTCCCATTCTGAGGGTTGTCTTTTTGTCTTGTTTGTAGTTTCCCTTCTGTGCAAAAGCTTTTAAGTTTCATTATGTCCCATTTGTCTATTTTTGTTTTCATTTCCATTACTCTAGGATGTGGATCCAAAAAGATCTTGCTGTGATTTATGTCAAAGAGTATTCTTCCTGTTTTCCTCTAAGAGTTTTATAGTGTCCAGATTTTAAGTTTTTTTGTTCTAGTTCTGTAAAACATGCCATTGGTAGTTTGATAGGGATTGCATTGAATCTGTAGATTGCTTTGGGTAGTATAGTCATTTTCACAATATTGATTCTTCCAATCCAAGAACATGGTATATCTCTCCATCTGTTTGTATCATCATTAATTTCTTTCATCAGTGTCTTATAGTTTTCTGCATACAGATCTTTTGTCTCCTTAGGTAGGTTTATTCCTAGATATTTTATTCTTTTTGTTGCAATGGTAAATGGGAGTATTTCCTTAATTTCTCTTTCAGATTTTTCATCATTTGTGTATAGGAATGCAAGAGATTTCTGAGCAATTAATTTTGTATCCTGCAACTTTACCACATTCATTGATTAGATCTAGTAATTTTCTGTTGGCATCTTTAGGATTCTCTATGTATAGAGAATCATGTCATCTGCAAACAGTGACAGTTTTATTTCTTCTTTTCCAATTTGTATTCCTTTTATTTCTTTTTCTTCTCTGGTTGCCGTGGCTAGGACTTCCAAAACTATGTTGAATAATAGTGGTGAGAGTGGACATCCTTGTCTTGTTCCTGATCTTAAAGGAAATGCTTTCAGTTTTTCACCATTGAGAATGATGTTTGCTGTAGGTTTGTTGTATATGGTCTTTATTATGTTGCGGTAGGTTCCCTGTATGCCCACTTTCTGGAGAGTTTTTATCATAAATGGGTGTTGAATTTTGTCAAAAGATTTTCCTGCATCTATTGAGATGATCATGTGGTTTTTATTCTTCAATTTGTTAATATGGTGTATCACATTGATTGATTTGTGTATATTGAAGAATCCTGCATCCCTGGGATAAATCCCAGTTGGTCATGGTGTATGATCCTTTTAATGTGTTGTTGGATTCTGTTTGCTAGTATTTTGTTGAGGATTTTTGCGACTATATTCATCAGTGATATTGGACTGTAATTTTCTGTTTTTGTAATATCTTTGTCTGGTTTTGGTATCAGAGTGATGGTGGTCTCGTAGAATGAGTATGGGAGTGTTCCTTCCTCTGCAATTTTTTTGGAAGAGTTTGAGAAGGATGGGTGTTAACTCTTCTCTAAATGTTTGATAAATTCGCCTGTGAAGCCATCTGGTTCTGCAGTTTTGTTTGTTGGAAGTTTTTTTTTTTTTTTTTTTTGCGTTACGCGGGCCTCTCACTGTTGTGGCCTCTCCCGCTGCAGAGCACAGGCGCCGGACGCGCAGGCTCAGCGGCCATGGCTCACGGGCCCAGCCGCTCCGCGGCATGTGGGATCTTTCTGGACCGGGGCACGAACCCGTGTCCCCTACATCAGCAGGCGGACTCTCAACCACTGCGCCACCAGGGAAGCCCTTCATTCCTTTTAAATAAAAGACATTTTCTTGGTCCTGGATGGGCACAGACAACTGAAAGCACACTCTTCCCATCAATGCGTTCACACTTTCTATTCCCTCTCTCTTCTCTTTCTTTTTTTCTTACATTTTCTTCTCCTTCCTTCTTCTCCCCTCTAATATCCCATTTTTTTCATCTCTTTGAGAATATGATGAAAGATATGGCTCTTCTTCCCAAGAAGTTGCCTCTTAGCACGTACACACACTTTCACATGCATTTCAAGGAAGCCACAAATTTCCCCAGAGTCTATCAAGGGATCCTGCTTTGGGGAGCTCATCTTTATGTCTAAGAAAAATCCCATTCACGTGATAGATTATTATTTTTTTAATAATTTAAAATTATTTTTGAAACTATTTCATACTAAAAAAATACTGTGCCCAGTTTTAATAGATACAATTGTTAAATGTTTGGAGAACATTGAAATATCATCAAAATAAATAAAGGAATATACAGATAAGTTGCTTTCCTGAATGGCTTTGGCAGGTGAGTAAACCAAGCAATCTCTTATGGATACTAACAGTTCTGTTTTTTTCTATGATTATATTCTTGTCAACAACGTAAATCTCCCAACTGACATATATACAAAAATATGTATAAAATAGATAACTAACAAGAACCTGCCATATAAAAATAAAATAAAATTCAAAAAAAAAACAACATACATTCATGTAATATATATAGTTTATAAAGTGATTTCACCTCTATTATCTCAATAAATCCTCACAAACCTCTTGAGAGCCTGGAAAGACAAATATTATCTTCATTTTACAGATGAAAAGGTGAAATTTCAGAGAAGCCAGATGACTTGTATCTGAAGTCACAAGCCTGGATCTCCAAATGTCAAATCCAGTGAATATACCACCATATATCACTGGCTCTTATGACAATTATTCCCATATATGCCTTCTCCATTCCAAGTTTTCATCGACATTCTAAATTATCTCTGCATTTGACTTCTTTTTGATACACATATAATTATATTTGTTTTTACATACATTTATATATTATATATGTATATAGAGAGAATATATAAATGTTCCATATATATTTCTGGCACACTATAGGATGGCAATGACCTCTTCTCTCCCCTCCCACACTTTCTATTGACTTTCCATCCTAGCACATTCAAGTTATACAACATGCCATTGTAAGTCAACAGATGTTGTGAAAATCAAGGACAAGAACACCGTATTATTTCTCAATGCTTGTTAGCTTGAAAGCACGGTATACTACATAAATTTATTTTTATTATTAATTAATTTATTAATTAATTTATTTTGGCCATGCAGCGCGGCTTGCGGGATCTTAGTTCCCTGACTAGGGATTGAACACAGGCCCTTGGCAGTAAGAGCGCAGAGTCCTAACCACTGGACCTCCAGGGAATTCCTGCAGATATACTACACAATTTTAACGGAGCCCTCTGGTCTGTCCATATATTGAGATCCAAATAAGTCATAATGCCATGGAACTATTCACTTATATTTAATGACTCTGCGCTAACCAAACTTTTTAAAGTGCTAGTATTCAAAAAGCACTGATCATTCTTAGAAGTAGCTGGAGGGCATTTTGTCACATACAACTATACCTGCAGAAAGCTCAGAAAAAGTCAAATGCAAGGTCAAAGTTTTAGACATGGGACACTTAGTCTATTTCAGCCGTGATGTTCGTACAGTTCCCCTACTGAGAGAGATTTACTTCTGAGGGATCCAGTAATTTTCCCAGAGCCAGATATGTATCTATAAAGAATTTCCACCTGTCATTTTGTTAATCACTGAATTTAAATGCAATAACCTCTTTGGTTACTTATGACTAAATCCCACCTGATCCCCAAAAGTCACAAGTTGGGCTCTCTCAACAATAAGAGGAGTTATACATGAGCAAGTATGACTAATACCTAAATAACACATTCAGATTGTGTTCAGATTTCAGATTATTAATATCTGGGGAGAAGCAGCCAAGTGGTTCTGCTGACTAGAATATTAATAACAATAATAAATTTTAAAAATCTCTAAATTCTCCAGGGGCTTTTAAACTCATTTTTAAGCCACTTGGATTACTGCCAGTGTTATTTTCAAAGTAGAGAACGAGTCTACTATAAGAATATATGGTTTTGATTTTGTGGGTAAATTAAGACCTATAATCTTTATATTCTTAAATGAGGAATTATAGCTTAACATAGGTGTATACTTGAAATTTATAAAAGGTTTTTAATAAATATTGTCTTGCTCAAAGATATTTGCTTTTTGGGTTTCGCCATTTCAGAATCTCATAAGGCCTATATTTTCCACTTCGAATGCTGTTTTTATTGAACAGATGATAACAAAATATAACACTAAGGACTTTAGGCCAAAACATGTGAAAAGACTGTATTTTGTATCTTTAAGTTTCTTTTCTTCATCTTTAACCAAAGTCATTAATAATACCTCCCCAATTCACATACTTTTATGCCCTTTCCACCCTCCCTCTCACCAAAAGCTAATATCAAAAAAGCAGCTGGGAATTCTGGTTATACAGAGTGAATTAAACACACGCATTTACTGTCGATCCTTTCTAATACTGCAAAATGAAAATAAATGCATAAAAGGGCATAAATCTACAAAAACAAAAAGAATGGAAGAACAGATAACAGCAGATGAAAGATGTCAACAAAACTTTGGGCTCAGGGAAGCAGATGGATGAAAAGTAATTGATTTAACAGATCAGAGATAACAGAACTGTGAGCTTGCCGGAGAGAAAGTTGCTTAGCTCTGCTAAATGTCAGAAAGGCACAAATTCTAGAGACAGTAGATATTTCTGAAAGCAGAACTTGAGAGAAAAACTGCAACCTGGAGGATAAGTAGAAAGTTTGTGTGAGAGTCAGATAGACCCCCAGGTTCCCTCTCCAAGAGTCTGGCCCTTTTCTACCTCTACTGAAGAGATTTATCTTTGGAGAGACTTACAGTTGAAAATGGAAAGTGTGTTGGTATTGATGAAAGGCAAAACCAAAACTAAGGGAATTAAACAGAATGTCTTAACTGAATGTCCTAACTGAATGGTGAGACTCTCAAGGCTTCCGTTGTCTCCCAGATTGCTTATAGCTGGGCTTTTCTTTTCCAGGCAGGGAACAGAAAAACATAAGGTCGCCAGTGGTTCTCAGTCCAGGGTGATTTGCCCCTCTGGGGACATTTGGCAATGTCTGGAGACATGTTTGGTACTGGCATCGTAGTGGTAGAAGCCAGGGATGCTGGTAAGCCTCCTCCAAATGCATAATACCTCGTTGCCCCACACAACGAGGTATTATGTGGCATAAAATGTCCATAGTGCTGAGTTTGAGAAACTCTGTACCAAGGCAGTGTTTTCAAAGTGTAGTCCCCAGATCAACAGCATCTGCAATGACTGGGAACTTGACAGAAATGCAAATTCTCCCTAGATGTCTCCATAGATCTACTGGATCACAAACCTTGAGGACTGTGCGTGTGGCGGTGAGGGAGGTGAAGCTCAGCCCTCCTTTTAAACAGACCCTCCGAGTAATTCTGATCCAGCTACAGTATGACAACTATTGCTGAACCAACGCTCTAAGGAAATTGCAACCCAAGAAAAAGGTCCTACAGGTGCTGAGAGCTGGTGATCCTCCACGCAAAAGTCTTGTCACTTCCTCAATATTCTCATCACATGCGAAACCCACTCCTACCCCATGAGAACCATCAGCTTGTTAGTGCTTTACTCTTTAAAAAGAACAAACATCAAGATACATCAAAAGATTATTGAGAAAGTCAGCCACCAAAACAAACAAAAGGTTTATGCGTGTGCATATATGTCCAGTTGCCCCTTGAACAACAGGGAGGTAAGGGATGCTGACTCTCCCACAGTTGACAGTATGCGTATAACTTGGCCCACCGTATCAGCAGTTCTGCATCCACGGATTCCACCAACCATGGATCATGTAGTATGTACTATTGAAAAAAATCCATGTACGAGTGGACCCATGCAGTTCAAACCCATGTTGTTCAAGGGTCAGCTGCACACACACACACACACACACACACACACTGAAATCTTATACAGACATACCTCGGAATATTTCGGGTTTGGTTCTCGACCACCACAAAAAAGCAAATATCGCAATAAAGTGAGTCACACAAATGTTTTTGTTTCCCAGTGCATATAAAAGTTAGGTTTACATTTTACCGTAGTCTAGTAAGTGTGCAGTAGCATTATGTCTAACAAAAACAATGTGCGCACCTTAATTAACAAAAACTTTATTGCTAACCATCATCCGAGCCCTCAGTGAGTCGTAGTAGTAACATCAAAGGTCACAGATCACCATGACAAATATAACAACAATGAAAACATTTGAAATATAGCAAGAATTACCAAAATGTGACACAGAGACATGAAGTGAGCAAATGCTGTTTGAAGAGTGACGCTGATAGTCTGGCTTGATGCCTTCAATTTGTAAAAAATCACAGTATCTGTGAAGTGCAATAAAATGAGGTATACCTGTAATTAATATTAATACATGAATATTCAACAAAATAAGATGGGGTTCAAAAACAAGGCACAGAATCAGAACAGGGGTCTCAAAATTAGGTCCCAAATTATAACAAGGATAACTTGATACTGAATCCCAGAGTGAACAGAGTTAAATGACTTTATTATCTTCTAAGGACTGAATTGATTCCGGACAGATAGTTGGTTCAAACGTTGAGATACTAGCTCTGACTGAGGGGAGCTGCAAAACTTAGAGACCAGGAAGGACTTTCCTGACAAGGCAAGAGCATTTTGTAACAATATCTTGAGCATGTATGACTTGGGAATCAGTGCCTACTTAACTTTTTGTTTCCCGCTGTGGTTTTCAAAGTTGTTCAGTGAAAGTTGTCTTCTCCTGTTTTCAGAAAAAACATTCAGCAGTTTCAATGTCTTCTCACTCTTAAACTAATAAAATATTCCACCATCACTTAGAATCATGAAACACAGTCTCAATTTACACATGAGAAATGTCCAGCCCAGTATATCAATCAACACTTCCATATTTATTTGTTCCAAATTTATTCTCCTCCCTCTCTTTCAGCTACAACTCACAAAGGCAAGAAGGTGTTCTTTAGGAAGAGGTGTTTGTTAGCTCTGGCTTCCTCTCTTTTGCTCTGTTTCTGCCACCAGTGCTAACAGTGGTTTAGCACCTGAGGTCTCGGAAGTGAGGAAGAAGAGGGGAAGAGACACTCTCTGGGCTCAATGGAGGTTTCAAACAGGCTTGTTCCTCACTGGGCACTTCCTTGGTTTCATCAGAGGCCCCTCTCCTGATGGGAGATAGAATCCGTTCCTCTAGCTACCTCTCCAACCTTGGTTCCTGGTCTTCTGGTTGTCCAACCAAGTAGAAGCAGAAGTTCCTCTAGGACAGGACTTTAAATTCTGCTCCAGACCAGTTCCCTTTGGCTCTTCGTCTCCCTCTCTCTAACACAGCTGGCTTCTGGCCACAGAAAACCCTTCCATAGCCTGTGTCCTCAACACAGCCACCTCCATTCTGCTTAAACTTTCTCAGTTTGTCTCAGGCATCAAGCTCTCTGAGCAGCCCCTCACTCACTTAGTGTGGAGTTGGAGGTCAGTGACTCCCACTGTGTTTGGTGGGGATGAAGGGACAGTATAACAACTCTCTCTAAGAGCTTCTCATAGTTGCCCTGCTCTCAGCCCTTTTACATTTGAAGTTGGCAAAGAGGTCAAAAAAATATTGAATCAGTTCTCAAACATTTTCTTCATAAATTCTGCGTGGGAGGATTTGCCTCAATCATTTTATATCTGACACCTATTGTACTGATGCCCAAGTTGACAATGAGGCAGATTGAATCCTACTCTTACAGACTTGTACAATTATACACATGGAAGGAAGTGGAAGCTCCAACAACGAACTGTGTGGTAAGTCAGCCCCCAAAATAAATTTTTAAAAATCCCCTCCTCCAACTCCAGGTTGTAACTACCCACACTTTCCTTGGCTAAAGACTGAGTAGTTTGCTCTTTTAAAAACTCAGTCATGGTCTGGGGAGAAAAAGGATCTAGGACTGGAAGCCCCATAAACTGGGTCAGCCACCAGTGTGTGACCGAATCCAAACCTTAGGATAGGAAATGCATATTCAGCAAAGTATTTCCTTTTATGTATATTTGATCCTTCTCAATGGGATGTTTCCAGACTAGAACCTAGGAGATGAATCAGGAAAAAGCCTAAAAGAAAGCAGTAGTCCAACAACTGTCTTTACAAATTTTATTTTTAACACTTCAGGCATTCCCCTTGCTCTAAGTTTCAGCTGATTTTTAAAAGTATAGGAAGGTCAGCCCCTGGAAGATGCTTCCCTCGCTTTTTCAGGAAGACTCAGAATACTGCTGTGCAGGCACCCAGTACCATGAGAGTGGCTGCACGGAAGTCCAGGGCAGATCAGTGGGCTGGGGTGGGGCTTGCCCTTGCCTCTGGCCTTTGGCTGAGCACATAGCTTCTCCAAGCCCCAGTTCCCTCATGTCTTGTCAAATTCATCTTTAATCAAATGTAAGTGATTTCTAAATAAACTTCCAGGGCTAATATGTTGTGATTCTGACAATAAAATAAAACACTCTTTTGATAACTGGATAAATAAAATCAATACTCAGTAGAAAAGACTCAATTACAAGAAAAGATTCGAATCAAATAATTCTAACATCACTTCTGAAAGTATGAAAAACAGAAGAATGGGGAGGAGGTCGATTCTATTTACTTATTCTATTGGTTTTCCTTTTTAAATCTAGCTCCTCCTCTCTGTAGCTGCGTGATTTGGCAGAAGAGGTGAGATGGAGCACAGAATGTGTGGTTCTTTGTCAGGGCTTCCTGGCTCTGCTTCAGCCTTTATTCCATCCTCCCTGCACTGCTCCATGTGAGATCATATACCGAAGGTACTCCTGGCTAGTACCTACCATTGGGTTTACCACTGACCGACTCTCCCTTCTCAATCCCTGGGAGAAGAGTATTAGCTATGATTTTAGTTTATTTTTTAAAGGTCTAAACCTGCTAAATCCAAAACATTGCTGTGGCTTTTGAATGCCTCATGCTCAGATCTATCCAAAGCAGTAGAAAAACTTAGTGGCTGTCTTAACAGATACACATTTGCAATCAATCTTCAGCTCATTACTTTTGCAATAGAATTCAGATCCTTAAGCCTTTGAGATATGCAATCTACAATTGTAGGGCTTGGGAATTTACAGGTGTTACATTATCTGCAGTGAGCACATTTACTGTAATTTTGAATTCAATAGAAGCACATTATTTATTGCCAGGAAAAATTATAATACTAAAAATAGAATAGAAAACTATAACATTCAAGAAAATTGTATTCCCTAGATCGAAACCAGAGCTATGTATATGCACAATGTATAGGAATTTTGTTACAGTGTGGTATATTGTGACTTAATTTTTAAACAAAAAGAATTTAAATAGTTTTATTAACCAACAAGTACTTTTAGAAGACAAAGATAATTAACCTTGTAAAATAAATCATTCCTTTGGCCAATAATGAGATAACATATATGAAATATTTCTACTAATACAAATGCTACCCATGAAGGGTTCTAAAATGTTTTGCATATGAAATGAAGTCTTCTCAAAAGGCAATATAGGTTTTACTAAGATTATATTCATATTAAAAAGTTCCAATATTTATAAAGGTAGGGAGGCAATTATGGTGATGGTGTTTTACCTTCTTAGAAACACACTGAAACTGATTCTGTGACTCAAATGGAAAGGCCTGCCAGAAAACTCTCGTAGAATGCTATTCCCTGATATAAGAAGACAGGGGCAGACCTTCAAGATGGCAGAGGAGTAAGACGTAGAGATCACCTTCCTCCCCACAAATACACCAGAAATACATCTACATGTGGAACAACTCCTACAGAACACCTACTGAACGCAGGCAGAAGACCTCAGACCTCTCAAAAGGCAAGAAACTCCCCACGTACCTGGGTAGGGCAAAAGAAAAAAGAATAAACAGAGACAAAAGAATAGGGACAGGACCTGCACCAGTGGGAGGGAGCTGTGAATGAGGAAAGGTTTCCACACACTAGGAAGGCCCTTCGCGGGTGGCGGAGCGGGGAAGCTTCAGAGCCACAGAGAAGAGCGCAGCAACAGGGGTGCGGAGGGCAAGCGGAGAGATTCCTGCACAGAGGATTGGTGCCGACCAGCACTCACCAGCCTGAGAGGCTTGTCTGCTCACCTGCAGGGGCAGGCGGGGGCTGGAAGCTGAGGCTCGGGCTTTGGAGGTCGGATCCCAGGGAGAAGACTGGGGTTGGCGGTGTGAACACAGACTGAAGGGGCTAGTGCGCCACAGCTAGCCGGGAGGGAGTCTGGGGAAAAGTCTGGAGCTGTCTAAGAGGCAAGAGATCATTGTTTCGGGGTGTATGAGGAGAGGGGATTCAGAGCGCCGCCTAAACGAGCTCCAGAGATGGGTGCAAGCTACGGCTATCAGCGCGGACACCAGAGACGGGCATGAGACACTAAGGCTGCTGCTGCTGCCACCAAGAAGCCTGTGTGCGAGCACAGGTCACTATCCACACCTCCCCTCCCAGGAGCCTGTGCAGCCCACCACTGCCAGGGTCCCGTGATCCAGGGACAACTTCCCCAGGAGAACACATGGTGCGTCTCAGGCTGGTGCAACGTCACGCTGACCTCTGCCGCCGCAAGCTCACCCCGCATCCGTACCCCTCCCTCTCCCCGGCCTGAGTGAGCCAGAGCCCCCAATCAGCTGCTACTTTAACCCCGTCCAGTCTGAACAAAGAACAAATGCCCTCAGGCGACCTACACGCAGAGACTGGGCCAAATCCAAATCTGAACCCCAGGAGCTGTGCAAAGAAGAGAAAGGGAAATCTCTCCCAGCAGCCTCAGGAGCAGTGGACTAAATCTCCACAATCAACTTGATGTACCTGCATCTGCGGAATACCTGAATAGACAACAAATCATCCCAAAAATTGAGGTGGTGGACTTAGGGAGCAACTGCAGACTTGGGATTTGCTTTCTGCATCAAATTTGTTTCTGGTTTTATGTTTATCTTAGTTTAGTATTTAGTGTTTATTAGAATTGGTATATTTGTTTATTGATTTGGATGCTCTTTTCCTTTCTTTTTTTAGTATATATAGGTATATATATTTTTTCCTTTTTCTTTTTTTGTGAGTGTGTGTGTGTATGCCTCTTTGTGTGATTTTGTCTCTATCGCTTTGCTTTTACCATTTATCCTAGGGCTCTGTCGGTCCATTTTTGGGTTTTTTTTTAATATAGTTTTCAGTGTTTGTTATCATTGGTGGATTTGATTTTTGGTTTGGTTGCTCTCTTCTTTCTTTCTTTCTATCTTGTTTTTTTTATTACTTTTTAATTTTTATTAATTATTTTTTAATAACTTTCTTTTCTTTTCTTTCTTTCATTCTTTCTTTCCTTTCTTTTTTTCTCCCTTTTCTTCTGAGCTATGTGGCATCTAACATCTAACAGCATCTTGGTGCTCCAGCCGGGGGTCAGGCTCGCGCCTCTGAGGTGCGAGAGCTGAGTTCAGGACATTGGTCCACCAGATACCTCCTGGATCCACGTAATATCAAATGACGAAAGCTCTCCCAGAGATCTCCATCTCAACGCTAAGACCCAGCTCCACTCAACGACCAGCAAGCTACAGGGTTGGACACTCTAGGGCAAACAACTAGTAAGACAGGAACATAACCCCATGCATTAGCAGAGAGGCTGCCTAAAATCATAATAAGGTCACAGACATCCCAAAACACACCATGGGATGCAGTCCTGCCCATCAACAAGACAAGATCCAGCCTCATCCACAAGAACACAGGCACCAGTCCCCTCCACCAGGAAGCCTAAGGAACCCAATGAACCAACCTTAGCCACTGGGGGAAGACACCAAAAACAATGGGAACTACGAACCTGCAGCCTACAAAAAGGAGACCCCAAACACAGTAAGTTAAGCAAAATGAGAAGACAGAGAAACACACAGCAGATAAAGGAGCAAGGGGAAAAGCCACCAGACCAAACAAATGAAGAGGAAATAGGCAGTCTACCTGAAAAAGAATTCATAGTAATGATAGTAAAGATGATCCAAAATCTTGGAAATAGAATGGAGAAAATACAAGAAACATTTAACAAGGACCTAGAAGAACTAAAGAGGAAACAAACAATAATGAACAGCACAATAAATGAAATTAAAAATTCTCTACAAGGAATCAATAGCAGAATAGCTGAGGCAGAAGAATGGTTAGGTGACCAGGAAGATAAAATAGTGGAAATAACTAATGCAGAGCAGAATAAAAAAGAAAAGAATGACAAGAATTGAGGAGTCTCAGAGACCTTTGGGAAAACATTAAACACACCTACATTCGAATTATAGGGGTCCCAGAAGAGGAAGAGCAAAAGAAAGGGACTGAGAAAATATTTGAAGAGATTATAGTTGAAAACTTCCCAAATATGGGAAAGGAAATAATCAAGTCCAGGAAGCACAGCGAGTCCCATACAGGACAAATCCAAGGAGAAATATGCCAAGACATATATTAATCAAACTATCAAAAATTAAATACAAAGAAAACATATTAAAAGCAGCAAGGGAAAAACAACAAATAACATACAAAGGAATCCCCATAAGGTTAACAGCTGATTTTTCAGCAGAAACTTTGCAAGCCAGAAGGGAGTGGCAGGACATATTTAAAGTGATGAAAGGGAAAAAGCTACAACCAAAATTACTCTAACCAGCAAAGATCTCATTCAGATTGGATAGAGAAATTAAAACCTTTACACACAAGAAAAAGCTAAGACAATTCAGCACCACCAATGGGAGTGAAACACTCCCATTTACCACTGCAACAAAAAGAATAAAATGCCTAGGAATAAACCTACCTAAGGAGACAAAAGACCTGTATGCAGAAAACTATAAGACATGGATGAAAGAAATTAAATGTGATGCAAACAGATGGAGAGATATACCATGTTCTTGGATTGGAAGAATCAACATTGTGAAAATGGCTATACTACCCAAAGCAATCTACACCTTCAATGCAATCCCTATCAAACTACCACTGGCATTTTTCACAGAATTAGAACAAAAAATTTCACAATTTGTATGGGAACACAAAAGACTCCGGATAGACAAATCAATCTTGAGAAGGAAAAACAGAGCTGGAGGAATCAGGCTCCTGGACTTCACACTATACTACAAAGCTACAGTATTCAAGACAATATGGTACTGGCACAAAAACAGAAATATAGATCAATGGAACAGGAGAGAAAGCCCAGAGATAAACCCATGCACCTATGGTCAACTAATCTATGACAAAGGAGGCAAGGATATACAATGGAGAAAAGACAGCATCTTCAATAAGTGGTGCTGGGAAAACTGGACAGCTACATGTAAAAGAATGAAATTAGAACATTCCCTAACACCATACACAAAAATAAACTCAAAGTAGATTAGAGACCTAAATGTAAGACCAGACACTATAAAACTCTTAGAGGAAAACATAGTCAGAACACTCTATGACATAAATCACAGCAAGATCCTTTTTGACTCACCTCCTAGAGAAATGGAAATAAAAACAAAAATAAACAAATGGGACCTAATGAAACTAAAATCTTTTGCACAGCAAAGGAAACCATAAGGCAGACGAAAAGCAACCCTCAGAATGGGAGAAAGTAGTTGCAAATGAAGCAACTGACAAAGGATTAATCTCCAAAACTTACAAGCAGCTCATGCAGCTCAATATCAAAAAAACAAACAACCCAATCCTAAAATGGGTAGAAGACCTAAATAGACATTTCTCCAAAGATATACAGATTGCCAACAAACACATGAAAGAATGCTCAACATACTAAAGAGAAATGCAAATCAAAACTACAATGAGGTATCACCTCATACTGGTCAGAATGGCCATGATCAAAAAATCTACAAACAATAAATGCTGGAGAGGGTGTGGAGAAAAGGGAACCCTCTTGCACTGTTGGTGGGAATGGAAATTGATACAGCCACTATGGACAACAGTATGGAGGTTCCTTAGAAAACTAAAAATGGAAGCACCATACATCCCAGCAATCCCACTACTGGGCATATACCTGAGAAAACCATAATTCAAAAAGAGTCATGTACCACAGTGTTCATTGCAGCTCTATTTACAATAGCCAGGACATGGAAGCAACCTAAGTGTCCATTGACAGATGAATGGATAAAGAAGGTGTGGCACATATATACAACGGAATATTACTCAGCCATGAAAAGAAATGAAATTGAGTTATTTGTGGATAGGTGGATGGAACTAGAGTCTGTCATACAGAGTGAAGTAAGTCAGAAAGAGAAAAACAAATAGTGTATTCCACATGTATATGGAATGTAAAAAAAAAAAAAAAAACCAGAAAAAAATGTTCTGGAAAACCTAAGGGCAGGACAGGAATAAAGATGCAGATGTAGAGAATGCACCTCAGGACATGGGGAGGGGGAATGGTAAGCTGGGACAAAGTGAGAGAGTAGCATGGACATATATACACTACCAAATGTAAAATAGCTAGCTAGTGGGAAGCAGCCACATAGCGCTGGGAGATCAGCTCTGTGCTTTGTGACCACCTAGAAGGGTGGGATAGGGAGGCTGGGAGGGAGATGCTAGAGGGAGGAGATATGGGGATATATGTATATGTACAGCTGATTCACTTTGTTATAAAGCAGAAACTAACACACCATTGTAAAGCAATTATATTCCAATAAAGATGTTAAAAAAAAAAAGGAGAGAGAAACTATGGGTACACTACTCTCTAATCTTTCTATATGTCTGCAGCCTATTTAGGGTTTCAATTTAGGACAGGAGGTTACGCTCAGAAACAGTATTATCTTAATTGAACAACAGAATTACCTGCAATTTTGTAAATAGCAGAAAGGTTTTTCTCCTTCATATGATATTATTAGGTGATTGCTTTCTGAGCCGGAAGGAGCAATCTGGGAAGGGTGATGTATACAATTAAAAAGGAGTCAGGTATGGGGCTTTTACTTTCCAATGGTACAGGAGCTTAGAAGAGAACGCGCAAGGACGTCGTAACACACACGACAGCCGTGAAAATGGTCTGGATTCTGACTCCCCACTCCACACAATAATTGGTGCCCCTAATCCCATGAGTCTCCTCCTTCCTCTGGGAGGGTGCAAGGAAGCTCATACTTCTTGGTGACTTTTAGACTTCTTGCTACCCTGTTTCAGTTCCACTGCTTGGTGGCTATGTGAGCTATAGCCTTGCTGCTTCTGAGGATTTCACCTGTGCCTCTCGGTCTGATTTATTGACCCTGTGGCTTCTGATGTCAACGATATTAAAAGCACTAACACTAACTTTGTAGCTCCAATATTAAAAGAAACAACAACAACAACATTCAACAACAATAGCTACCATTTCTTGAGCATTTGTGCGTGTGTGTGTGCCAGGCAGAGTGCTAACACTAGCACCAACTTATCTGATGACCACAACAACCCTACAAAATGGAGAATACTGTTGTCCCTATTTTACAAGTAAGAAATGTGAAACCGGGCTTCCCTGGTGGTGCAGTGGTTGAGAGTCCGCCTGCCGATGCAGGGGACACGGGTTCGTGCCCCGGTCCGGGAAAATCCCACATGCCGCGGAGCGGCTGGGCCCGTGAGCCATGGCCGCTGAGCCTGTGCGTCCGGAGCCTGTGCTCCGCGGCGGGAGGGGCCGCAGCAGTGAAAGGCCCGCGTACCGCAAAAAAAAAAAAAAAAAAGAAATGTGAAACTTTCTGAAAGTCACACAACAAGCTGGGTTACAAACCCAGAATTTAGAATCTCACACCTAACCTCTTATGCCTTTCATTCTAATTTCCTGTATCATGAGAAATGATATTTTCTGACAGTTTACAAAATGCCAGGCAGGATATCAAGTACTCCATCTGCATCTTCCCATTTGTGACCACAGTGTTTAAAATCCTCTGACCCTCCTTCAGTGGATTTGGAGAAGGATCTCTTCTCACTGAGGTCAAAATTACGTAAAAAGACTGCTGTGGTAGTAGCCGAGTCTTACCACCAGAGATTAGAATATGAGTCTTGATTTTGACACTCCCTAATTTTGTAAAGTTATTTAAACTCTCTAAGCCTATGATTCTTCATCATTAAAATAAAGATAATAGCCATATCTGTTTCAAGAGTTATTAAGAGAATTAAAAATTATAACATGTAAAGAACAACATATACTCATTTTAATTTCTCAATAAATGTTGGCTATTCTAATATTAATATTGGTATTTTTCTCCTGAAAGATAGCCTCACAAATTTCTCTCCCAAGTACGTTGGGACTCCTTTACTTGGATCTAAGTCAAATGGCCATTGTGAATCAGTATCTAGGAAGAATTTTCAGCACCTTGATTTTCTTCTACATCAAAGTAACTCTGCTTCTTTGAAAAGGAACTTTTGCCTTGATTTGAAGCAGACATTATCATTCTCTTGTTCCAGAGTCTTAATCTAGTTATCTAGGACCTACCCACCAGCCCCCAAATTTATTCTACTTGTATCTTTTACAAGGTATGCTGTGTCACCATCAAAATTGGGATCTTGGAATCTTTCCAGGTCATTTTACAGATGAAATTTCTCTCCTAGGACCTTTTCTACTATATATATATATATATATGTGTGTATATATATATATACACATATATGTATATATAAAGTAGCATGAATCTTTGAACTTGCCAAATCAAGGAGGTTGAGATAGAAAGAAGGCCTCTTGGCCCTTTCCAGAATTTATAGACATCTCAAAATCCTCTGGGACTTTATCTTCACTTTCTGACGGAGACTCCCCCAGGAATTTGTTGGTCATGCACTCCAGTTCCTGGTTTGATCAAAACTAGCCTAGACAGTGGTTGAGAGTCCGCCTGCCGATGCAGGGGACACGGGTTCATGCCCCGGTCTGGGAGGATCCCACGTGCCGCGGAGCGGCTGGGCCCGTGAGCCATGGCCACTGAGCCTGCGCGTCCGGAGCCTGTGCTCAGCAACGGGAGAGGCCACAACAGTGAGAGGCCCGCATACCGCAAAAAAAAAAAAAAAAAAAAAAAAAAAAAAAAAACTAGCCTAGAGCTAAACCAAGTAAACCCAAAGGAACAAAGTAAAAACCAAACAAAACCTTGTTTGACTGGGGAGGCCTAATGTGGAGCAGAATATGAGACTTCTCACATTCTTCTCCTAGGATTTTATCACATATAACTCAACAAATTCTTTCTGTTCCCTAAAAACTTAAATTTAAAATATTGGATGGGAAGCCCTTGGCTCCCTATGAGATGAAACTCATCTCCCTCGTGGTCAGCCGCTTATGTCAATGTCAAAAGACATTATGAAAGTACAGGTCTCAATTGGCAATGTGGAAATGGACTTTTCACAGATCTTCATTTCTAAATAACTAGCTCATATTTTAAAAATTGATTAGAATGATCAAATTAAATAAAGTATTGGCCTACTTAATTTTATAACCAAAGCTATTTAAAACTTATTCTAACTTGTGGACTAATCATTAACAGCCAATTGACCTAAATTAACTCTGTAATAAAATCCTACAAAAATACATTGAGGATCACAGTTATTCAGTTTTCAAAAGTAAATTCTCTGTTCTTCCCACTGTTTGTGGAACAATCCAACTGAATATTAAGCCATTTTTCCCTTATTAAATTGTAAACCTGGGTTTCCTAAATTAATACTCTAATTCCTCCCTTAAAGAATATTTGAGTTATATTTTTAATAAGGCCTTAGAAGAATACTTATTTTCATGGTTATTGAATACTTTTTAGCAATTACCAAAAACAGAAAAATACAAAAACAAAAAAGAAAGCTTAACTCCAAACCTATCCTCCAATACTCACCACCTTCAAAAATTAAGAATTTCAAGACAGCAACAACAGAGCAATAAACCAAGACTGGGCCCTTCAAACATGGGGCTCTGTGCAATACACAGTTCACATGTGCATGAAGCCAGCCCTGCTCACAGCTGTATTCACCCCATATACGGTCTCTCACAGTTAGTCAATGCTTCCTTTTTCACTGCATGTGTAAGTTTAGATGTGTGTATAAAATTTGGGCTTTGTGATTTTATAAATATTACAAAATATTTTAGATACATGAAAGTGTGTTCAAAAGCACAGAAAATACAGGGAAAATAGATTAAAATAATTCAAAGAACTTAGCAGACAGAGAATGTGAGAAAGTCGGAACAATAGTTAGATCATGCGTATCCTTTGTCACATTATAGAAATAGAACCCCAGTAGTGAATCCATAGTTAATACTTAAACCAGTAGTTTCGAATCTTTACAAAAAAGAAACAGGCTCAGATGATTTATCAGCTAGTTCTACCAAATATTCAATGAACTCTTGCAGAGAATAGAAGAAAGAACATTTCCTGGCTCATTTTATGAGGTTAGTATGAATCTTGATACCTATTTTGGATAATGTTCTCCCTCTACTCTGGACTTGCCCTTTATACTTTTCTCTGGGGTTAGAAGCTTGCAAACTATATCTCATAGTCTCCTTGTCATCTGGATTTCTGTTAATTTCTGCTGATTTGAGGCACTGACAAGAGATTGAAAGATGAGAAAAATGAAGTGATTTCTCATTTCTGGCAGTTCCTCCAGCAATGGCAGCTTCAGCTGGGCAGTGGCAGCCACCTTTAAGAGTGGGTTACGTGATTTTTCAACTCCCTTTCAACTGCAGCAGCCTCAGAATGATAGCAATCATAGGTACTAGGTATCATTGAGTAACTAATTTTTCCCTTTGTGTTCCTCTAACCCACCCAATAACTTTGTAACGAATTTAATGCCCTATATTATGTTTCCACTTCTTGAAATATCTAGAATAGTCCTGTATTTTCCTGCTTGAATACTGACTTAGTGCTTAAATCATCCAAGAGTAGTTTGAGAAAGAATTAAACATTTTTGTATGAGTGTAAAGGTCCTAAAAAAATATTAGCAAATCAATTTAGCAATGTATTTAAAAAGATAATATGTGATTGCCAAGTTGTGTTTATTCCAAGATTTCAAGGTTGGTTGAATATGGGATGATCAATCAACACATTTCACACCAGTAATATTTGAAAGTAGAAAAACCATATGATCTTCTTTATAGACTCAGGAAAAACGTTTAATGGAATTTAGTATCCATTCATGGTTAAAATTGTTATCTAACTAGGAATAGAAGGGATGTCCGTAACCTGATAAAGGGAATCTACAAAGGCCTACATAGCTATCATTTTTCTTAATATTGAAATGCTGTAAACCTTCTCTTTAGAATCAGGATTCTAAAGTAGTCACAATGATTTCCCACTATCACAATTTCTATTTAACATTTTTCTAGAGATCACAGTCAGGAAAATAAGGCAAGAAAAATATAAGTAAAAGGATAGAGTATTTAAAATAAGGAACGAATACTGTCATTACTTAGATGACATGGATGATATAGTTAATTGTCTACTCAGAAAACCCAAGAAGCTATAGAAAAATTATTAGGATTAAGAGTTTACCAGAGTTGCTGAAAACAAGACTTATTTATTTTTTTATACCAGCAACAAATAGACAATGCAATTTTACTATTTATAATGGCAAACAAAAAAAACTATAAAAATGTGTAAGCATTGTAGAAAAATAATAAAATGTTATTGAAAGATATTTTTAAATACCTGAATAAATAGATCAACATACCATGTTCTTGGAAAGAAAGACTCAACATAATCAAAAAGATATATCAATCTTACTCTCATTAACTTAAAGTTTAAATGGAATTAGAATTAAAACTTCAGCATGATTTTTTTGTGTGTGGAACTTAGCAAGGGGATTCTATGCACTGAAGATCAAAGAGTCCTGAGAAGAGCCAAAATTCTTCTGAGGCAAAAGAATAAGTCAGGGATATTTGCTTTAACTGCAGTAAAAATGTATAAAGGTCTATTAATTAAGATATAAATATTATATTATCACAGAGATAGAGAATTTGGCTGAGGAACTAAAAAGAGAGTCCCTACCACTAATCCACACATTTATGGAAACTTGAGTTATGAACAAATTTAGCATTTTAGATCAGAGGGGAAAGGGGAATATACAATAATATTGACAGAACAATTGTGTAACCATGTGGGAAAAAAATTTTTTTCATTATTTTTTCTTTGAATTTTATTTTTTTATTTTTTTTATACAGCAGGTTCTTATTAGCTATCCATTTTATACATATTAGTGTAAATATGTCAATCCCAATCTCCCAATTCATACCACCACCACCACCACCACCACCCTGCCACTTTCTCCCTTTGGTGTCCATACATTTGTTCTCTACATCTGTGTCTCAATTTCTGCCCTGCAAACTGGTTCATCTGTACCATATTTCTAGGTTCCACATATATGCGTTCATATATGATATTTGTTTTTCTCTTACTGACTTACTTCACTCTGTATGACAGTCTTTAGATCCATCCCCGTCTCTACAAATGACCCAATTTCGTTCCTTTTTATGGCTGAGTAATATTCCATTGTATATATGTACCACATCTTCTTTATCCATTTGTCTGTTGATGGGCATTTAGGCTGCTTCCATGTCCTGGCTATTGTAAATACTGCTGCAATGAACATTGGGGTGCATGTGTCTTTTTGAATTATGGTTTTCTCTGGGTATATGCCCAGAGTACTGGGATTGCTGGGTTGTATTGTGCTTTTATTTTTAGGTTTTTGAGGAACCTCCATACTGTTCTCCATAGTGGCTGTATGAATTTACATTACACCAACAGTACAAGAGGGTTCCCTTTTCTCCACACCCTCTCCAGCATTTGTTGTTTGTAGATTTTCTGATGATGCCCTTTCTAACTGGTATGAAGTGATACCTCATTGTAGTTTTGATTTGCATTTCTCTATGTATAGTATCATGTCATCTGCAAACAGTGACAGTTTTACTTCTCCTTTCCAATTTGTATTCCTTTTATTTCTTTTTCTTCTCTGGTTGCTGTGGCTAGGACTTCCAAAACTATGTTGAATAACAGTGGTGAGAGTGGACATCCTTGTCTTGTTCCTGATCTTAAAGGAAATGCTTTCAGTTTTTCACCATTTAGAATAATGTTTGCCGTGGGTTTGTCATATATGACCTTTATTATGTTGAGGTATATTCCCTCTATGCCCACTTTCTGGAGAGTTTTATCATACATGGATATTGAATTTTGTCAAAAGATTTTCCTGCATCTATTGAGATGATCATATGGTTTTTCTTCTTTAAGTTTTTAATATGGTGTATCATATTGATTGATTGGCATACATTGAAGAATCCTTGCATCCCTGGGATAATTCCCACTTGATCAATGTGTATCATCCTTTTAATGTGTTGTTGGATTCTGTTTGCTAGTATTATGTTGAGGATTTTTGCATCTATATTCATCAGTGATATTGGACTGTAATTTTCTTTTTTTGTAGCTGTGGGAAGCAGACAGCCTTGAGAGCAGGCTGTGGACATGCCAGGCATGCTGCCGCTGCTCGAAGGGACTGTCCCTACTTGTTCCCGTCCTTGTTCCATTCCATGAGAGATAAATCACCAGGGCCCAGAGATCAGAAAGAATGTAAAATGAGACAAGCAAAGATGTCTCCCCCCTGCACGTGCAGGTTATTTTTGATGATTCTGGGTTTCTGGGTTTTCTCCCAGGGAAGTTAACCTTGAGCTGAGACAGTCTTTAGATAATGTATACCACCATCTGGCAACCTTCCTTTTACTAGTCTATATAATCTGCAACTGTAACATAATAAAATTTGCCTTGCAACCATCAGTTGTCTTGGTCCTTCTGACCCCATCCATCAGTGCTATTTCAGTTCCTTACCCCTTCCTTTCTGACCTTGGGTGGTGAGATCCTCTTTCCCCGGCTGGTCCGCAGCATGTAGTATCTCTCTCTTGTTTTGGTATCAGGGTGATGGCGGCCTCATAGAATGAGTTTGGGAGTGTTCCTTCCTCTGCAATTTTTTGGAAGAGTTTGAGAAGGATGGGTGTTAGCTCTTCTCTAAATGTTTGATAGAATTCACCTGTGAAGCCATCTGGTCCTGGACTTTTGTTTGTTGGAAGATTTTTAATCACAGTTTCAATTTCATTGCTTGTGATTGGTCTGTTCATATTTTCTATTTCTTCCTGGTTCAGTCTTGGAAGGTTATACCTTTCTAAGCCTTTGTCCATTTTTTCCAGGTTGTCCATTTTATTGGCATAGAGATGCTTGTCGTAGTCTCTTGGGATGCTTTGTATTTCTGCAATGCCTGTTGTAACTTCTCCTTTTTCATTTCTAATTTTATTGATTTGAGTCCTCTCCCTCTTTTTCTTGACATGTCTGGCTAATGGTTTATCAATTTTGTTTATCTTCTCAAAGAACCAGCTTTTAGTTTTCTTGATCTTTGCTATTGTTTTCTTTGTTTCTATTTCATTTATTTCTGCTCTGATCTTTATGATTTCTTTCCTTCTACTAACTTAGGGTTTTGTTTCTTCTTCTTTCTCTAGTTCCTTTAGGTGTAAGGTTAGATTTTTTATTTGAGCTGTTTGTTGTTTCTTGAGGTAGGCTTGTATTGCTAAAAACTTCCCTCTTAGAACTGCTTTTGCTGCATCCCATAAGTTTTGGATCATCGTATTTTCATTGTCATTTGTCTCTAGGTACTTTTTGATTTCCTCTTTGATTTCTTCAGTGATTTCTTGTTTATTTAGTAACGTATTGTTTAGCCTCCATGTGTTTGTGTTTTTTACATTTTTTCTCTGTAATTGATTTCTAATCTCATAGCATTGTGTCAGAAAAGATGCTTGATATGATTTCAATTTTCTTAAATTTATTGAGCCTTGATTTGTGACCCAAGATATGATCTATCCTGGAGAATGTTCTGGGCGCACTTGAGAAGAAAGTGTAATCTGCTGTTTTGGGATGGAATGTCCTATAAATATCAATTAAGGCTATCTGGCCTATTGTGTCATTTAAAGCTTGTGTTTCCATCTTAATTTTCTGTTTGGATGACCTGTCCATTGGTGTAAGTGAGGTGTTAAAGTCTCCCATTATTATTGTGTTACTGTCAATTTCCTCTTTTATAGCTGTTAGCAGTTGCCTTATGTATTGAGGTTCTCCTATGTTGGGTGCATATATATTAATAATTGTTATATCTTCTTGGGTTGATCCCTTGATCATTATGTGGTATCCTTCCTTGTCTCTTGTAACATTCTTTATTTTAAAGTCTCTTTTATCTGATATGAGTATTGCTACTACAGCTTTATTTTGATTTCCATTTGCATGGAATATCTTTTTCCATCCCCTCGCTTTCAGTCTGTATGTGTCCCTAAGTCTGAAGTGGGTCTCTTGTAGACAGCATATATATGGGTCTTGGTTTTGTATCCATTCAGTGGGCCTGTGTCTTTTGGTTGGTGCGTTTAATCCATTCACATTTAAGGTAATTATTGATATGTATGTACCTATTACCATTTTCTTAATTGTTTTGGGTTTGTTTTTGTAGGTTCTTTTCTTCTCTTGTGTTTCCCATTTAGAGAAGTTACTTTAGCATTTGTTGTAGAGCTGGTTTGGTGGTGCTGAATTGTCTTAGCTTTTGCTTGTCTGTAAAGCTTTTGCTTTCTCCATCAAATCTGAAAGAGATCCTTGCCAGATAGAGTAATCTTGGTTGTACGTTCTTCCCTTTCATCACCTTAAATATGTCATGCCACTCCCTTCTGGCTTGTAGAGTTTCTGCTGAGAAATCAGCTGTTATTCTTATGGGAGTTCCTTTGTACGTTATTTGTCATTTTTCCCTTGCTGCTCTCAATAATTTTTCTTTGGCTTTAATTTTTGTCAGTTTGATTACTGTTTTTCTTGGCATGTTTCTCCTTCGGTTTATCCTGCCTGGGACTCTCTGCACTTCCTGGACTTGGGTGGCTCTTTCCTTTCTCATGTTAGGTAAGTTTTTGACTATACTCACTTCAAATATTTTCTCGTGTCCTTTCTCTCTCTCTTCTCCTTCTGGGACCGCTATAATGTGAATGTTGTTGCGTTTAATATTATCCCAGAGGTCTCTTAGGCTGTCATCATTTCTTTTCATTCTTTTTTCTTTATTCTGTTCCGCAGCAGTGAATTACACCATTCTGTCTTCCAGGTCACTTATCCGTTCTTCTGCCTCAGTTATTCTGCTATTGATCCCTTCTAGCGCATTTTTCATTTCTGTTATTGTATTGTTCACCTCTGTTTGCTTGTTGTTTAATTCTTCTAGGTCTTTGTTAAACGTTTCTTGCATCTTCTCAATCTTTGCCTCCATTCTTTTTCCAAGGTCCTGAATCATATTTACTGTCATTATTCTGAATTCTTTTTCTGGAAGGTTGTATATCTCCACTTCATTTAGTTGTTTTTCTGGGGCTTTATCTTGTTCCTTCATCTGGTGCAAAGTCCTCTGCCTTTTCATTTTGTTTATCTTTCTGTGAATGTGGTTTTCCTTCCACAGGCTGCAGAATTGTAGTTCTTCTTGCTTCTGCTGTCTGCCTTCTGGTAGATGAGGCTATCTAAGAGGCTCTGCAAATTTCCTGATGGGAGGGACTGGTGGTGGGTAGAGCTGGCTGTTGCTCTTGTGGGAAGAGCTCAGTAAAACTTTAATCTGCTTGTCTGCTGATGGGTGGGGCTGGGTTCCCTCCCTGTTGGTTGTTTGGCCTGAGGTGACCCAACACTGGAGCCTACCTAGGCTCTTTGGTGGTGCTAATGGTGGACTCTGGGAGGGCTTATGCTGAGGAGTACTTCCCAGAACTTCTGCTGCCAGTGTCCTTGTCCTCATGGTGAGACACAGCCACCACTGCAGGAGACCCTCCAACACTAGCAGGTAGTTCTGGTTCAGTCTCCTATGGGGTCACTGCTCCTTCCCCTGAGTCCTGATGCGTACACTATTTTGTGTGTGCCCTCCAGGAGTGGAGTCTCTGTTTCCCCCAGTCCTGTTGAAGTCCTGCAATCAAATCCCACTAGCCTTCGAAGTCTGATTCTCTAGGAATTCCTCCTCCCGTTACCGGACCCCCAGGTTGGGAAGGCTGACGTGGGGCTCTGAGTCTTCACTCCAGTGGGTAGACTTCTGCAGTATAAGTGTTCTCCAGTTTGTGAGTCACCCACCCAGCAGTTATGGGATTTGATTTTGTTGTGATTGCGCCCCTCCTACTGTCTCATTTTGGCTTCTCCTTTGTCTTTGGATGTGGGGTAACTTTTCTGGTGAGTTCCAGTGTCTTCCTCTTGATGTTTATTCAGCAGTTAGTTGTGATTCCGGTGCTCTTTCAAAAGGGAGTTGAAAATTGATATGTAACTCACATGATACACAAAAATCCATCCCAGGAGGTTTAAAAACTTAAATTTGAAAGGGGAAACATTAAGAATTTTCAGGAGAAAATATGGAGAACTGTGCTAAGAAACTAAAGTTAGCATTTATTAAGGAAAAACAGAGATGACAAACTTTAATAGAAAGTATTGATATATTCAACCACTTTAAAATTAAAGTTTTATGTTATCAAAACATTTTTAGAAGATGAAAAGCTGGACAGAAACTGGGAGTGTATAGTTGCAACACATATAAATAGTAAGAATTAAAATCTAGAGTATATTCAGGAAAGAAGTGACATGATTTTACACATGGTTTTCAAAGCTCACTAGGCCATTGCTTGTTCAATACATTGTATAGGTGCAAAAGTGAAAACTGGGAGAAAGGTTAAGAGGCAAGTTAGGTGAATAATGATGGAATTTTTGACTGGGGTAGTAGCAGTGAAGAAAAGAGAAGTAGACAGATTCAAGATATGTTTTTGCCTATATGGCCAATAGAACTTGCTGACAAACTGTATGTGTGTTTGGAAGAAAAAGAAAAAAAAATGATATGATTCTACTTTGATTTGGGGCTTCTTAAACTGGATAAATGGGGTTCTATAAATAAGAAATTGTCTTTCTATTTATGAAGATGCCTGAGGGAGGAAAAGTGTAGGGTAGAGAAGGAATCAAGAATTCACTTTTGGCCATGTCAAGTTTGAGTTGCTCATTCGATATCTAGATGGAGACAGTGGCTCCATTAAAATAGACATTGGCTGCTTTAGCTCAGAACACAACAGAGAGATCAAACTTAAAATATTAATTTGGAGGTCAATGGCCTTGTATGGTATAAGTGTACCTTTTCCTCCCCCCCAACCCCAATGTGACCTGAAAGACAGAATTTTGTGGGTTTTGATTTTGGGGAAGAAAGAAAAAGTGAAAAGCACCCCTCCTTGGAGGAGACATGCTTCCCCAGATGATGAAGACAAGAAAGGTATTAAAGACAGTAATGTTCAATGGGCAGAGATGGCACTGAGTCGATCAGCTCCAAGAACAGTAATATATGATAGTATTAAGTTTTATTACCCAAGCAGTAGTCTTCTAATGTCTTCACTGAATGCCTATGTAGGGGATAATTAAGCTTGTTGTTGTGTCCATGGCTAGGGCCAAGCAGGGAGAGAAGTAACAGCAGTCTGGGAAAGTAGGTATAATGTAGTAAGTGGAAACCAGTAGAAAAACCTAAAACATTAGTCCATAGCAGCATGCTGTGGAATGATTGACTACTCAGTACCCATTTTCTGTCTGAGGCAGGGGCTGGGGGAGGCAGCAAGACTCACTGATTAATATGCACCCATTACGTTTATTTTATCTTCCCTGCTGGAGGTTGTTGGTGGAAATGCTTAAGCCAGTTTATACCAATGAGAAGTGAGGAGAGTTTTGCTATAGGCTTCTGGGAAAGAAGTGTCTTGCCTCTTAAGAGAAAGCTATAAAAGTTCAACCTCCTTCTTCCTAGGGTTGAAAATGGAACTCTGTAGTTTCAATTGTTATCAACCCCCATCCTATGATCACAAGAAAAATTTGGGATGAAATTGATCCAGAGGATGTAGTGGGGAAACACAGCAAGAACTCAGTCCTTCTCATCAAACAACTGGCTCTGAGACATGCCTTACTCTGGAGATCGTCTGATATGAGTCAACACTTACTTTTTTGAGCCCAGTTTAGGTTGGATTTCATGCTGGTTGAAGCTGAAAACATTTTAACTGAAACTAATGTAGGTACACAATAATCAGAAGGATTTATGGGAAAATTAAAATTCTCAGAGCTCAAAAATATGAAAGGAAGAAACTCCAGTAACAAGAGATGAACTACCTGCAAAAAATCTAGATGAATGATTGAACTGTGTTTGTTAGATATTGAAGAGAAAATTGACCTTAGAGATGAAGGACTTGGAGATGTTTGGGACAGTCAGGATACTCAAAAGTGTACAATCTTCTGAAGAACCAAAAATCAGGGAGTTATATAATTTTGAGACCATCCTCACAGTCATATTGAAAAATAAATGTCATCGGAAAAATTAAAATAAATTCTTGGAAGTAGAAACATTAATAAATATGTAATAATAATGATTAATATGGTATTAGAAAATGCAATGCATGAATGAAAAAGGAATAATAACATTTTGCCTTGGTACTTAATCATTAATCTTTCTTTTTGAAGCATCTAAAGAACTTCACAAAAGAAATAAACATTAATAACTGGAGACAGAGTAGAATTCTTTCTAAAAAAATACACGCAAAGGACTGTTCAGGCAAAGATTTTCTTAGATTAGTCTGAAATACCCTGAAGAAAAATTTATTCACAGCTCTCTGAAGTAATTTTTAGAGTCATGCAGAATGTGCAAACCATTTTGAAGTCTAGTGTATATATATTATATGTCATCTTTAGGCTAATCCCAATTGAAATACCAAAAAAAAAAAACCCAAAAAAGTATTCTCTTAAGCAGTCAGTTTCTTTAAAATATATATATATATATATATATATATATGAGCTACAATTTAAAAATAAATAGTTTACTCTTACACACCAGGTCTTCAAATCCATATCCCTCAATGTTTACTCCTGCCCCCCTCCTCAAAAAAAAAAAATGTCTTGGGAAATCTGTGTTCCTTACAGAATATGAAAGATCATTTAAATTAAGGCAACCCAAGAGGTTGCCTGCCCTCTTCTGGTCAGTCTTGAAGCCAAACCATGCTCAACCAAACTCAAAGCCGAGGCTGTGAGCTTCTCTCCTTGTCTACCTAGCAGAAAACTTAGGGAAAATAAATTCAGTCCTTATCCAGGAAAGTTGGAAGACTTAAGAGACAAACTATGAAGTCTTCTGTAGTATGAAGCACTAAAAACAAGTTGTCCGCATAAGGAGGCATGGAGTATCCTTAAACTTGGATAGAGCAAACTCACTTCTAATAGAGTCAGTCCACGCTGAATTAATAATATGTCTATATCATATATTAATCTTTAAAGAATGTGATTTTTTAAATGTTGTTTATGGAGACCATGGAAACATCACAATTCTGGACTATTCTTAGGACTCTGATATAACTAAAAAAAACTATATCCTACTTAAGGATATTGTCACCTGCCAGAAAAACACGGTCATATTGTTTTCTGTGAAAGAGAGTACTTAGTTGGATAATAAGATTTTTTTCAATATTTGCCTATGGGAAATGGGCAATGCATCTGGAAGATATGTGCATTCTAATGACTAGAGTGAAATGAGTAGAATGGGGCATTTTATTATGGGTCAAGGATATTTGGGAGCCTTTTTTCAATAGCCTAGATCAATGAAACTTAAAAGTTTTTGCACAGCAAAGGAAACCATAAACAAGACAAAAAGACAACCCTCAGAATGGGACAAAATATTTGCAAATGAAGCAACTGACAAAGGATTAAGCTCCAAAATTTACAAGCAGCTCATGCAGCTCAATATCAAAAAAACAAACAACCCAATCCTAAAATGGGCAGAAGACCTAAATAGACGTTTCTCCAAAGAAGACATACAGATTGCCAACAAACACATGAAAGAACAAGTTGTCCGCATCACTAATCATTAGAGAAATGCAAATCAAAACTACAATGAGGTATCACCTCACATCAGTCAGAATGACCATAATCAAAAAATCTACAAACAATAAATGCTGGAGAGGGTGTGGAGAAAAGGGAACCCTCTTGCACTGTTGGTGAGAACATAAGTTGATACAGCCACTATGAAGAACAGTATGGAGGTTCCTTAAAAAACTAAAAATATAACTACCATATGACCCAGGAATCTCATTACTGGGCATATACCCTGAAAAAACCATAATTCAAAAAGAGTCATGTACCACAATGTTCATTGCAGCTCTATTTACAGTAGCCAGGACATGGAAGCAACCTAAGTGTCCATCGACAGATGAATGGATAAAGAAGATGTGGCACATATGGAATATTACTCAGCCATAAAAAGAAATGAAATTGAGTTATTTGTAGTGAGGTGGATGGACCTGGAGCCTGTCATACAGAGTGAAGTAAGTCAGAAAGAGAAAAACAAATACCGTATGCTAACACATACATGTGGAATCTAAAAAAAAAAAAAATGTTCTGAAAAACCTAGGGGCAGGACAGGAATAAAGATGCAGATGTAGAGAATGGACTTGAGGACATGGGGAGGGGGAAGGGTAAGCTGGGACGCAGTGAGAGAGTGGCATGGACATATATACACTACCAAATGTAAAATAGATAGCTAGTGGGAAGCAGCCACATAGCACAGGGATCAGCTCGGTGCTTTGTGACCACCTAAAGGGGTGGGATAGGGAGGGTGGGAAGGAGACACAAGAGGGAAGAGATATGGGGATATATGCATATGTATAGCTGATTCACTTGGTTGTAAGGTGGAAGCCGGTACACCATTGTGAAGCAATTATACTCCAATAAAGATGTTAAAAAAAAATAGCTTAGATCAAAGGTGACAGATACATGGCACACTGGGCTCACACCAGAAATCTTGGACAGACGTAAGGCATTGTCGTTCAAGCATAGCATTCTTTTTTCACTGGCATCAAGTGTTGTCTCAAAACACTTTTCAACCCATCACACCAAGGAAGTAGAGATGGGTCATAACATAAAACTAAATTGCTCCTCTAACATAGATGCGACTATTCACGTCCTTTTACCCTAACTGTGAATTCTCTAAATATAATTTTAAATGCTAATTCAGGTTTTCAGGGACTTTGATACCAGAAGAGGGCAGTACCTTAGATTAATCTTTCGATAGAAACAGCCTCCAGTGTAAATAGATAAACCAACGTTCTAAATTACATAGCAATCATTTATGAGCTTGATTTTTACGGGTTGTTCCTGAGAATCAAGTCGACTGAGGACCTGATGAAATTGAGGATCCAGGCCCTGGGTCAGAGTGGCATTGCCAACTCACTGCCAGCCTGTGATAGCCTTCCTTGGTGGCCAGTTCTTGATCTCAGCTCTGTAAATGCAACAGAAAATGACTTCTTATTCATTCATAACTTAGTAAATCCATGTTAAAGTTTTGTCTCAAAAACAGGTAAGTATTAGATTAGTTCTAATAATAAAGGTCATTTAACTGACCTTTTAAAATTTTGAATTCCTTTCTTAATTTCTAGTTTCTTTTTCTAAGCTAAATTATTTTTCATCTAAAGAGAACTGGTTTAGAGACACATTAAGAACCCATAGATCTGCCTACATACAGTTACTCTAATGGAATGGGGAACTTATTGAATATACACTTATGTGACAGAAGGAAATCTCAAAGTTAATTAAGTAACTGAAAAACCAATAAGAGTTGGAAATGGTAAGTCCACATGAGTATTAGCAAATAAAATCACATATCAATAAATTGTTTTAGATGATGCTGGTGTGTTCAGATGCAGAGAAATAAATAAACTATAACCCTCTGAGATTATGGCAAAAAATTAATGAATAACTTTGCATGAAATTAAGAATCAATTACTAAGATACTGCCTGCAAAGCAATGAGGCTTCTTATCTGGCAGATGGCTAACTAATTTGCTGGTTCTCTGTTAAACTATAGAATAAACCATGAGTCTGAGCAGCCAGGCTTAACTACCATCTTATAAAGGTCAATTGCTTTTTATAGCACAAATATTTTGTAAGCCAAACATCACAATGAAAGTTCTGAAAAACAGAGTGTGCTAAAGGAGATATTAGAGCAGAATATTGAAATTGTGATTGTTCCAATAAATCCAGGATGATAGGTTACTGGGGAAGGAAGGCAATAGGATTAATAAACGTGAAATTTTATTTTCCATTTCAGAGTTTTGTATTGGTATATTTCCATATTTTAAAACAGTGATGGGCTTCCTGGGTGGCACAGTGGTTAAGAATCTGCCTTCCAATGCAGGGGACACGGGTTCAAACCCTGGTCAGGGAAGATCCCACATGCCGTGGAGCAACTAAGTCTGTGAGCCACAACTACTGAGCCCCAGTGCCACAACTACTGAAGCCCTCGTGCCTAGAGCCCATACTCCGCAGCAAGAGAAGCCACCACAATGAGAAGCCCATGCACCGCAAAGAAGAGTAGACCCCGCTCGCCGCAACTAGAGAAAGCCTGCATGCAGCAATGAAGACCCAATGTAGCCAAAAATAAATAAATAAATATTTTTTAAAAACAGTGATAATAGTGATGTATATTTAATAATAATAGCCATAATTTCCTGCACATTTAGTCTGCGTTACCCTATTCTGAACACATCACGTGTATCGTCTAATCTCATAACAACTCTGTAAGGTGCTTTAACAGGAAAGGAGAGTGACTTACAGAGAGAATACAGTATTTGCTCAAGGGGACTCAGCCCCCAAAAGGTGACACTAGAATTAAATCTAAGCAGCTTAACTCAAGAGCCAAGTATTAGTGCTGTATTGTGTTGATTAACTTGATGTGTCAACCTGGCTGGGCTATTGTACACAGTTGTTTGGTCAGACACCAGTCTAAATGTTGCTGTGAAGGTAATTTTTAGATGTAACTAACATTTAAATCAGTACACTTTAAGTAAAGCAGATTGTCACCCATAATGTGGGTGGGCCTTATCTAATCAGTCGAAGGCCCAAAGAGCAAAGACAGAGGTTTCCTGAAGAAAAAGGAATTCTGCCTCAAGACTGCAATGTAGAAACCGTGTGTGAGTTTCCAAACTGCAGGTATGAGACTCAGGACTGCAAGATCAACTCTTCGAGTTTCCACGCTGCCAGGCTGCTCTACAGATTTCAGACTTGCCAGCCTTCATAAATGCATGAGCCAATTCCTTAAAATCAATCTCTCTCTCTGTCTTGAACTAATAGATGTGTATTGTTATAACCTGAAAGCTGTGTTATATAATTGTATTTAACCCTCACTATAACCGTATGCCCTAGGTAAAACGAGTAATATTAACATGTTAGAGATAAAGAAAATGAAGCCAGCAGAAGGTGAATTACTTCTCTAAATCACAGCACTAGTAAGTAATAAAGCCTGAACTAAAACGTGAGTCAAAGATTACAAGATCTGCCCGCAGATGTGTTATGTCTGTCTGCAGCAGATGTGTTATATTTCTGTAGGGATTTGAGTTTTCCACCACCTACCTAGGTCTTCCTACTCCATGGTTTAAAAATATTTCCTCTACCTCACACTACCTCTCAAATAAACAAGTACCACTTACCAGATCATTCAGACAGAGGCAGAAGAGAACACTGGATCAAAAGCTTTAGATATACTTTGCCTTCTAGCCAGTTTCTGGGGCATGATATGCAAATAGGCAAAGATGTAGGAAATAGAATCCAGAAAACTAATATCTTCATTTGTTTATTTAAATACTTATGGAGTGCCTGTTACACAGTATGTAAGCTTGTCCTTTGAAAGATGGCAAGAGGAGTGTGTTAGTATTGAGTTACAGGGCAGTGGGTCTATGCTAAAAGCCTATAAAATACTTCTAGCACTTAAATAGTGTCTATAGTTGTATCCTTCTCCTTAAGTTGATACACCATGTCACCTGTTTAAAATATTAAATTTTAATATTTATTATATGCATAGTGTTACAAGGCAAACAATAATAAGGTCGCCAAACAAGCAGACCACAGGTGACACTACTTAGGTCTAATAGATGGAGTAGGAGACCATAGTGCAGAGTACTTAACTGAAGAGTGGTGTTTGCCAGCAGAAAGAGCAATACTGTGTAAACACTCATAAATATGTCATCTTCTGTGAAATAGTTATGCCATGAGTATTTATTAAGAAGACTGTACTACACCTAAGACTGTGATTGCCAGCCCTTAGCTCTGCTCAGCAATCTATTTCACTTGGAAACTCACTCTCCCACTTACTTCATTGAATTTTGCAAACCTGATCTACTACCTTCAGACCTTCAGTCCCTTCCTCCAATCCCAGATCTCAACTACTTCATAGCCAAATGGGAGACATCTGATGCGAACTCCCTAACCCCACATCAGTACACCCTCATTTCCCATTTACATTGGAGGAGCTGACCCTTCTCCTATCCAGAGCTGAACCTTCCCCTGGCTCCTCGGCTTCCATCCTATGATGGTGAGTTTTATATCTCTTGGCTAGGCTATGGTACCCAGTTTTTGGTCAAATACCAGTTTTCATGTTGCTGTGAAAGTAGTTTTTAGAAGTGATTAGCGTTTAAATCAGTAGACTTTGAGTCAAAACAGATTACCTTCCATATTCTGGTGAGCCTTATCCAACTGACGTTGAAGGCCTTAATAGAAAAGCCTGAGGTCCCCAGATGAGGAAGAAATTCTGCCTTCAGAATCAGGACTAGACCATCAGCTTTTGCCAGAAGTTCCAGCCTGCCAGCCTGCCCTGCAAATTTCAAACTTGCCAGCTCCCACAATCCCATGCGCCGATGCCTTAAAATCCGCCCCCTCATCCTTCCTATTAGTTCTGTTCCTCTGGAGAACTCTGACTAATAAAAGTCCCCATCTACCGTCTACAAAATGGCTTGTATAAAAACAATAATATTTCTATAACACGCTGGCTGCTCATGGCTGGAAGCTCCTCCTACCTGGAGCTGAAGACACCGTGACTTTTTAGCTGTACTAAAAAGCTGCACATCTGTAATTTTTAGCTGTACACTCCTCGAGGGAGGCCCTGCCCACCTACCTCTTTGCTTACTTCTCTCCCTTGTATGTTCTACTTCTCCTTGGCTGTTAAATAAGAGTAAGCCATCAGGTTAAAAAAAATAGAATATGAATTCTGCAGCATCTTCAGATTACCACCTTATTTCTCTTCTCTGTTTCACACTTTTTAGAATTATTTATTCTGTTTTTCTCCTTTCTGTGCCTCCTATTCTTATACTTGTTCAAATGAGTGAAGAAATGAATGAATGGAGAGCCTTCTAGATGCAAAAATGCAAGGCACTATGAAGGCTACTGAAAAATATAAGAATTACTCCTTAAACAAAACATAAATTGGTACACATAAACATGTACATATAAACATATATAAAGCCATGTGATAGTTATAGGCAAGGAGGTATGGAGATAGGACATCCAAAGGTTGGGATTCTTTAGAAGTTTTCCAAGAGGAGACAAAATGTAGATAAAGATCGTTGTAGTAAAGGACATATTCCAAGAGCTCATTTAGAGGACAAAAGAAAAAAATTGGAGCCAAGTAAGAAGATAGATAAGATATGAGGCAACCACCAATAATTCTGGAAAGCAAAAGGTGGAGGATAGAGAGATTTTAAAGGAGACAATGAGTTTCTCTAGGGATAAACCCAGTTTTGTGGAGAGACCTATGAAGAACATTTAAAGAAAGTAAAGATGTGTCAAGAAGAATAGGAAAAAAAAATGTATGTATATATATCTTCAATGTTTTAGGCAAAGGCTGAATATATAGAGAACAGTTTCCAAAAAAATAGTTGAGGCAGAACCTAGATTCTCATGTGTTAAGACATGTGTGAAGTAATGGAAGCAAGGAATACTAAGTCTTCTTTCAAGGAAGAAGGGTACTGAGAAGGACCTCTGATGTCCCTGGGATGCTTCACTCCCTCCATCCCACATCTGTCCGTTACTAAGGCTCATTATTCCTCTTACAGATGCCATCTGTCTTGACCCTTCTTTTCCCTTTCTATACCTGCCTCTGTCCTGCTTTAATCTGTCACCTCGACTGCCATTCCTCCTCCCTCCAGGCCATTCTGTGTGGATGATGAAATGAGGAGTTTAAAGGCAGCGGGTGCCACAGGAGGGACAGGGTAACATGAAAGAAAGTGGATAAGAGCCTGGTGTCTGGAGGTGAAGAAGGCTGGCTTCAATCTTATTGTTGTCTGGTCTTGAGCCAATTATTTAAATTCCATGGCCTTCAGTTTCTTCACCCCTAAAACATAGACAAGACTTCCTTATTGGTTTGTTGTAATGTTCGAATGAAATAAAATGTGTTATATAGACACCTGTATGCACACAAGGTGATCAATCATTTTTATTATGATACCAAGCTAATGTTCCTAGAACACAGCCTTTATTATTCTACATCCATGACCAAAAGTCTTCAAGGCCCTACTATTTCTTACTACTTTAAACGTAGATTTCTCTCTATGTCTCCCCTGGACCAGGGACTGTCGTAGTCATCTTTGTAACCCCAGTGAATAGCTTAATACATTTATTCAACACAATCTTTCTTTATTTAGGAAATAGAATTGTTACATTGCCACTAGGATAGAATAAGATGCTTTTGGCCTCATGTTGCAGAAAATATAGCTAGCAGTGACTTCACAAAATAGATGCTTATCTCATGTAACAGAATTCTAGAGGTAGTAAGTTTCCAGATGAGTCAAGTGACTCTGTGATGTCAAATTCTTTCTCTCCTAATCCACCATCCCCAGTGTGCTGACTTTTCACCTTCAAGCTTTTCTCCTTCACGATGCCAAATGGTTACTGTAGACTTGGGCATCCTGTGACCTCATAGGACCACTTTCAAAGCAGGAAGCCATGAGGACAAGCAACAAGAGAGCTTTCCTTATTTGTCTCTCTCTTTACCTTATCAGTGAGGCTGCTTTTCTGGATTTCATTTGCTTGAGTCTCCTCCTCTCAATTTGCTCTGTAAAAGCTGGGAAGCCTGGCTCTAGGGACTTTCTCTACTTAACTCTCCTTGTCAAGTTTATGCTTTCTCATGCTTTAAAGAGATAAATGCAGACAACTGTCAACTTTATACTATTCCAACCCAAATCTCATCTCCAAGTTCCATTGTCCACATAACCAACTCATATCTCCACTTGGCATCATACTGTGATATTTTTCAACTATCTTTTGTCATCTTGTATCATGTTTTAGAGAACTATCTCTTTTATCCATGAGATCTAGTCCGTTTTCAACCGCTGAATGCTAATCTAATGTAGAAATAAACCAGAGCTTAGCTGTATATTTCCTTGACTTGGGGCAGTTGTTCCTACATTTCTATTACAGAGCTGCAAATAAAGAATTTTCACATGGCTGCTACTGTGGAATAAGGAGCATTTACTTCCCAGTAGAATTGTGGGTTTGCCCATTTCTCCTTCTAATTGTGTAAAATGTTCTCTGTATATCTTGTGGAGGCATATACATTTTGAAATGTTATTACTTACTTGTGACCTGAAATATACCAATGTGTAGTAAACATCTTTATCCCTCATAATGCTTTTCCCCTCAAAGTGCATTTTTTGTATTAATATAGCAACACTAACCTATTTATGATTATTATTTACCTGGTCTCCTTTTTTTCATCCTTTTACATTGAATTATTCAGCATCAATATATTTATGTTCCCTTATAAAGAGAATTTTATTGGATGTTTAAAACCCAATTTATAGCCTCTGTCCTTTACCTGGAGAATTTTGATATTTCTTGTGATTAATGAAATTTGGGAGGTTTATCTCTATCTTCTCATTCTTTTTCTTTCCTTTAAAATTCTTTTATCTTTCCCTGCCTTCTATAATATTGACCAAGGTATCTTTATTCCTTTTTCTCCTCTAAGTATTTAGATATTATACAATCAATTTTTTATTATTTAATTATGTTGAAATTGTTAACATATATACTTGATTAAACAGGGACTAAAATTAATAATTCTATAGCACAGGATACTATATTCAATATCTTATAATAACCTATAATGGAAAAAAATCAGAAAAAAGAATATATATATATTCTTTTTAAAAATGGTATTCTAAAATACCATTGTCTTTTAGCTTTTATTCTTGCTCTTGAAAGTTTGTGCCAGAATAATTTTTGTTTCTTTTTAAGTAATAGATCCTGTCTCTGTGATCACTTCAAGATCCTCTCTTTGTCTATGGTTTTCTACAGTTTTACAATAAAGTTTCAGGTATGATTTACATTTATTTAATCTGCTCATGACTCATAGTGTTTCTTTAATCAAAGGATTCATATCTTTCACCAGTTCTGGAAAACTCTCAGTCATTACTTCAATACGTTTCCCCTCTCTTTCTCTCAATCACCTCCTACAACTCCTACCATCTCGTGTTCTCATCCGTCTCCTAATTTCTCCTTTCTGTTTTCCAATTCCTTATCTCTCAGTACTATAGTCCGCGTAATGTTCTCCAATCTCTCTTTCACTAATCCTCTTTCTAATTGTATTTTTTTTCTATCTAGTGTACCTATTGACTTTTTTTCCTAGAAATTCTATTTCTTCTTTTACAAATGTACAATTTTTCATGGTGTCCTCTTGTTTTCTTAGGATTGATATTCCACAGGTTTTGCTATATTCTTTTCAAACAAACTTATTTTATAGGTTCTACCTGAGTGTTCCAGGAGCTGAAATTCTTGGGGTTTCAGTGCTCCTCATTGTGGCATCTGCTGTCTTTTGCTCAAGATGAATTGTATCTCTACAGCCTAGGTTGAGGATTGTCTCTAGAACAGTTTTGCATTTGCTTCTTTCTTCCAGGTGCCCCCAAGGGTACCACCCTGCTGGCTCCAATTTTTATGCAAACTTCTTTCCTTTGAGAGTTCCAAGCTTTGTGAGAAATATTATTTTGAACCCTAACCCTGCATGAAATGCAAGTTTAGGGTTTGGCGTCGCAGAAAATTCTCTTCCGTTTCAGCTTCTTTATCTTCTTTCTACACCAAGGGGTGGATTTTTTTTTTTTTTTTTTTTGAGAATACTCTTTCTCTGAGAGTTTTCCTGAGATTTAGTACTTTGAGGGTCCAATATTTATTCGAGGGTCTCAGTTTCAATCCCCTTCATCTTTTGAATACAAAGCTTCAATTTCTGTCCCTCTGAGGATGTTAAACTCTGAGACTCTGGATTACGGAGACAAAGAATACCTCAGGGCAGCCACAGTAGCTCGTGGTCTCACACACTTCACTCTGCCACCAGAGTAGTCTGTTCTTCCTTTGTATGCTCAACTATGCATTTAAAACTTTTTCTTTATAACATGTATCCAGCATTTAATAGGTGCTGATAGTAGGAGAATTCCTGCTTCTCTTTGTTCCCCATCTGTCCAATCTCTTTAAAGCTGCTGCAACCTCTGTAAGGCTGGAAAATTTGGCCATTTCCCCAGGTATAGAAGCCAACATTAGGGCAAAGAGGAAGGTCAAGCCTGTGCGCGTGCGTGTGTGTGTGTACAAGTAGACACAAGTATGGCTGTATGAATGCGATAAGTGTGTGAAAATAAGCCTCCATCAAAGAAGACTGTTCTGAGGAGTGGGGAGAAGAAAAATTTGCTAAAGAGGCACAGGAGTACTGCTCCAGGCAGAGGACACAGCATTTGTAAGTGCACAAAGACTTAAGGGAACATGGATTATTTGGTGATCTGTAAGTAGGTCCATTCAATAAAAGCATAAGCTGAACATGGGGAAATGGTCGAACTCTAGGGATGCATGATATAAATCCATTTTAATTCCATGCCAAGAAGCTTAGATTTTATCCTAAAGACAATTGAATGCCCTTGAAGGATTTCAAGCAGAAGAGTGACATGATTAGATTTCCTCTATAGAGAGCCAATATGAAGAACAGATGCAGGGTGACAAGAGACCCTGGCACTAATCCGTGTGTCTTTTCCCCATGCCATAAAGAGTCATCTGGGGGCAGATGATGTCAAGGAAGGGAAGGGATGAAGAGAAAGAGTGCCAGGGACAGATAGTTGATATCAAGGACTCAAAAGCCAAAGGAAGGATCAGGTGGGAAGCTGGGCAGAGGGTCTGAAGTCCAGGAGAGCCAGAAGAGGAATCATGAGGTTGCCAAAACTGGATCATAGGCCAGTATCCAAGTTTGGTTAAAGTGCCAAGAAATTTAGACCAGAAAAATGCAGGCCAAGCTAAAGAAATGCTGAAACAGGGATAAAAGTTTGGTGCTATCAGTTATGATATGTTGTGGTCAATAATGGTAAAGCTTTTAGATATGTCCATTTTCACTCACTCGCATGACAGATGCATGTGTCCCCCTGCTTCTTGCTACTACCTTTCTGATTGGGTCTCTTTGATACATCAGCATCACTGAAAATTCATCCTTAAATAAAGTCAACAAGAAAAAGGATGAACAAACATAATGATATGTAATTAATGCTTTACACTGCTTTGACTAGAAAAAAGTAATTCTTTAATGTAATTGTAGCTGTATCTCAATGGGTACAGAGATAGAAATCTCATATGGGGCAAAGTGCAGCGTTCCTGCCAGAAGAAACAATCTGGGCTGTCTTGATTTCCCATTTTGTCTGTAAAGACGAATCTGGCAAAGCTCTTGAGCCTGGCAGGTGTTTATCACTCTATTCCTACTCCAGTGGGAGAGAAACAGCATGACGATTGTGATATTCTAAATTTAAAACAAAACCCACTTTATCCCAGATGATGAGCTCTAACTGGTGACGCTCCAGGGATGCGGCTGCTGTTATCTAGCTTTTATGTTCTTTTGGGAAATGCAAGCTGCGTCTTCTCCATCTTGGCAGCAGTGCACCTCTAACCCCAATTAAATAGTATCCATGGTGGTGCATGCCTGATAGCCCTGAAATTTAAATAAAGGGGAAATAATAACTTTATACTATAAAATCAATAAGCAAGAGTCTTTTTCTATCATCTTGTACTCTGATGATTCCTCCTGTGCTCAGTTATGTTAGACCACATTTTTAGTGTGAAGAGTTATATCCAAGTATATTATTGCACATATTATAATTATCAAATAGACGCTTGACGGTCATAGAGATGAATGATTACAGACTCTTTATACAAAAGTGGAGAGGGGAATCAAAAAAGAAGCAAAAATATTGACTGAACAATTAATGTCCTAAGGAATTCGTAACCTGCAATACAATGTTCCAAATAACCACAATATGACACTGTGGGATACATGTCAAAATAGGAGCATGAACACTTGCCAAAAGGACACTGAATCCAATTTGGGACACACTAAATTTGAGATGCAGGAACGAAATCCATGTGACAATTTGACTGGAGGGTAATTTGGCAGTATCTAACAGTACTTAAAATACTCATGTACTTTGACCCAGCAATTCTACTTCTAGGAATTTTTGACAGATTTATTCATACAATATTCCAAGGAATATGTACATGAATATTTCCTGTAGTATTATTTATAATAACAAAACCCCCTGAGAATCTTTTTTCAATTTGTTAAAAACTTTTTATTGAAGTATAGTTGATTTACAACGTTACATTAATTTCAGTTGTACAACATAGTGATTCAATGTTTTCATAGATTATTCTCCATTTAAAGTCATTGTAAAATATTGGAGGTATTCCCTGTGCTGTACCCCTGAGAATATCTTAACACCCATTAGTAAAATGCTGACTAAATAAATTATTATTTATTCATACAAAGAAACATTGTATAATTATTAAAATGAATAACTCTGTGTATTAACGTATTACAAGATCAGATGAAGACCATATGAAAATACTTTGGAGAGGAAATTTCTGAAAAAGTGATTTTTAGACTGTCCATGGTTTACATTTGTAAGTCATCACATCTTGATTTAGGTTTAACTACATAGGCAAATTCTCATTTGTTTAATCCTATTACCTAAAATCCCTGGGAAAGATGTTGAAGTTGAAACAGGAGGAAGAGATTGCTTCAGGCCAAAAAAGTCCCAGCAAACATCATGAGATCTAGAGCTAACCTCTGAGTCATGGTTTCATGGGAACTATTAAGATATCCAGCTATAGCTCCAGGCTTTACAGATACGGAACTGGAGGTCCAAGAATATTTATGGAACCAGTCATAATTGATGCTCATTTGCATAGTATATAGCGTCTTAACAAATTTTCAAAGCCATATACTTCAAAGCAATTTTAATTTGACTTCAAAGCAATTTTAATTTGACTTTAAAGCCAGTATCATATGTATAATTCATGGAATGCTTTGCATTTTGCCATGAAATGATATTAATATCTTGAAGAAGAGCTGTTTAAATGATCAGAGACTTGTTGTTCATAATTACAGGTTATTCTGAACAAAATGGCAACAGTTTTTTGTACACTGTCCAAGTTGCTATGGCTGTTAAAGAGATTTCTTTTATGAATAACAGTGATAAAGTAGAATCTCAAGATCACCAAGTTATCTGGAAATATAGAAACCTATGCTTTCAAGGCACTTATAGAAGTAATTCTAGTCTAACCATCTGCTTCCATTCAGGACCACAAATAAACCTTCAAAACCACAAGGCAGATCATTTATTCCTTGAAGACTGGGACTTCCCTCACAGAGTTTAATACATAGTCTTGCACTTAATAGTTGTTCAATAAATATTAGAATTAATTAATTATTTGAGGAGACTGGTCCAAGAGCATGGTCTCAGGAATGAGACAGACTGGATTCCAATCCTGGCTCTTCTACTCACTAGCTGTGTGACTTAGAGCAAGTCAATGTTCTCATCTATGGAGAAACTATACTCCCCCCAGGCTTTGCCAACATTTTTCAGTGCCATTTTGGGCACATGTGAATTCTCATTAATAAGGATCATGCAAGTTTTACTGGCTCATTTTCCCCACATGCTAGTTTCAAAACCTCAGTATCCTGTACACTTCTCCCCAGGTGTTTCAAGTTTGCTCCTTCTGGGTACTACCTTGCTCCATGGGCACTGCAGCTCTCCACTGTGCCCTACTACTCCCCCGGGTTCCAGCCTTGCTTCTGTCTACAGTGGATTCCTGAGTAACACTAATACTCCACATGAGAGATTAAGTCCCTGGTGCTAACTCTACTTGCCGCCACTAGACCTCTAGCCCTGGCAGCAACCTCTGCTGCTCCTCTAGGTGCCATCCCAAACAACTGCACTTGGGGGCTCAAAGTTGCTTGGGGATTTGAAGAGAAGAGGTTCCCCTCCCCTGGGCAGTACTTTCTGTTAGAGTTTCCAAAAACGTGATGATTTTGTGTGCCAGTGACAGAGCTCTTTCATTCTCTCCTTCCTTCTTTTCCCTTTTTCTTCTCTCCTTCTCTTTCTCCATCCTTTCCTCCCTGTCTGCATCTCATTCTCTCTTTTTCTTCTTCCTTTCCTTTCCTTAATTTACAGACCACCCACTTTCTGTAAGACTAAGCCTTCCATAGAGGCTGTTCTAGAAGTTAATGAAAAGTGATAAATCTCATATTGTATTCAGAATTCCTTTTCTTCTTCTATTTATAACTTCTGCTCAATATGTTTGGCTCTTCCTTCCCTTAGAAAATTGCTCTTCGCAGAACACACTTCAGCCTCCGTGAAAATAGAACTGTGTTGGCCCATATAACCAGTTTGCCTTATATTCTGACATGATTGTAGACAGCCTATGCTCAAAGTGAAGTCCCCATCAAACACAAAATAAATATAGTCATACCCAAATTATAAGACTTGTGATATCTTACAACCTTCTTAACAGGGTTGTTGGAATTTTAAACCAATTATACGGAAAGCAGTCAGTAAATGTTAGCTATTAGTACTAATAGTAGTAGTATATGGTACTTTTTATTATATTAGTATGATTTAATTAAGATGATTGTTACTTAGTATCTTATGTTCAATATAAGTTTCTTTTGATACATTTTAAAATGTATCAATGTATTATATTTTTTAATATTTAGTTTCTTACTGCATCCTTTTCTATCCTGGGGAAAATAAGCAAATTCTGCTCATCTATATTCAAGTTAAGGACTTTTAAGGGAGTTACTTTCTAATCCAAAATTTTTACAAAAATTTTAACTGTAACTTCTTGGCTATGAAAAAACTTAAAAGTAAATTGTTTGTTTGAAAAATGAAAAACTAGCATGGGGATTTAATTAGTTAATAAATATATACCAAGTGTTATCTGCCCAGAATTAAACTCAGTACGGTAGGAGAAACAGAAGAATTAAAACACCTGAGGCCAGTCCTTCTAAAAAATATAGGACAGGGCTTCCCTGGTGGTGCAGTGGTTGAGAGTCCACCTGCCGATGCAGGGGACGCGGGTTCGTGCCCCGGTCCGGGAAGATCCCACATGCCGCGGAGCGGCTGGGCCCATGAGCCATGGCTGCTGAGCCTGCGCGTCCGGAGCCTGTGCTCCGCAACGGGAGAGGCCACAGCAGTGAGAGGCCAGCGTACCGCAAAAAAAATATATATATATATATATATATAAAACAGCTAAGATTAAATTTAAAAATAATAATAAGAGCTAACCCACATGGTAATTAAAAGTCTACAATAAGATTTCAGGGAAAAGGTATATTAAGAAAGGCTGAATTAGTCACATACACTTTAATGGAGAGAATAGGAAGAAGTCAATGAATGAATTTAACCAGGAAGAAGAGGAAGCACGGGATTGTAGAAAATGGCTAAAGATTCAGAAAACCTGCGTTCTGGTTCTGATCACAACTTTATCCAGTTAGTGAGACTTTCAGAAAATTACTTCAATCTCATTATTATCTCCATTATTATCTCCATTATTATCTCTTATTTCAGTTATAAAAATGCGTTACCTCATTTTTAAAATGAGGAGTTGCACAAAATTATTTTAAAGTATTTTCATAGCCTTAAAAATTCCATAGTTATGATTTCAAAGGGTTGATATCATTTGAGTTTATTTTTGTACCACAATGAAATTAAAATAAAACTTGATAACAGAAGAATACCTAGAAAATGTTTGATAGTTAAGCAACACACTTGTTAATAGTCCACTGGTCAAGGAAGAACTCACAATGGAAATTTTAAAATTTGTGGGGTGCAGGTAAAACAAAACCAAGAGGGAAGCTTACAGCATTAATTGCTTATATTAGAATGGAGGAAACGTCTCAAGCAATGAGAGTTCCTACCTCAATAAAGAAGAAAAAGAGCAAAATAAACCCAAAACAAACAAAAGGAAGGCTATGATAAAGTTAAGAGCAGAAGTTATTTAAATTGAAAACAGGACAATAGAGAAAATCAATGAAAATGCTGGTTCTTTGAAAAATATCAATGAATCAGTAAAACTCTAGCAAGATGACAAAATAAAAAGAGAGAAGACACAAATCATCAATGTCAGGACTGGAACCAGGGATATAACTACCAATCCTCAGCCATTAAAAAGATAGTAAGGCAATACTACAAACAACTTTATGTTTATAAATGAAACAATTTAGGGAAAATGGACCAAGTGCTCAAAGATCACAAACTACTCAGACTCAACCAAGATGAAATAGATAATCTGGAAAGTTCTATAACAATGAAAGAAATCAATGTCATATTTTTTAAAAGCTCTCCAGAGCCAGATGGAGAATTCTACCAAACATTTGAAGAGCTAGCACCAATTTTATATAATCTCTTCCAGGAAATGGAAGAGGAAGAAAACTTCCAAACTCATTTTATGAGGCAACTATTACCCCCAACACCAAAACTATACAAAGACAGTATAATAAAAGAAAACTACAGACCAATATCTTTCATAAACTTAAATGTAAATATTCTCAATAAAATGTTAGCATATTGAATCCAATAATATATAAAAATAGTGATATGGCATGACCAAGTGGGAGTTATTCCAGGTATGCAAGGCTGGTTCAACATTTGAAAATTGATCAATGTGACCCACTACATCAGCAGGCTAGAGAAGAAAAATCACATGATCATATCCACTGATACAGAAAAAATATTTGATAATATAAAACACCCATTGACAATAAAAGCTCTTAGTGAGTAAGGAATAGAGGGAAACTTTAAATATTTAAGGAGAGACAGATAAAAGGTAAGGGGATGGGAAAAAAAAAAACCATGAAAACAATAAAAATAAGACAGCTGGCATGACTATATTAATATCAGGCAAAGTAGACCAAATGAAATACACAAGAATGTTCAAAACATCTTTATTCATAATAGGAAAAAAACTAGAAAACCCACATGACCATTAACAGCAGAATGAAAAAATTAACTGCCGTATATTCATTCAATAGAATACTAACAATAATAAAAAAAGAACAAGCTACTACAATGCAACAACACGTATTGTATGAACATGAACAAGCAATAACATGCATTGCTATAGACAATAACATAGATTGTATGATTCCATTTATATGAAGTTCAAGAAGAGGCAAAACTGTGATAATACAAGTCAGAATAATGATTACCTCACAGGTATCAGCAGGAAGAGGCACCGGGAGTCTCCTAGGTAGCTGGAAATATTCTATATCTTGATCCGAAAGCCAGGTTGCTGGGTGTATATACTTACATTAAAAATCATCAAGGTATACACTTAAAATGCATACATTTTGCTGTGTGTATGTTATAACTAAAAATATTTTAAAAGTGAGTAAAATTTTAAATTAAAAACTCAGTTAATGCTATAACATTTTGAGTAAATGAGATATGAGTCATTGCTAGAAAGTTTGATTCTACTTGGGGGAGAGTTGGTGTTAAGAGGTGGTGGGAATAGTGGTTGAGGGATAGAAAATTGATGGTTTTCTTAATCTATCAGCAGTTAAGTTATTCTTTTAATTTATTTTAAAAATAGATTAAATGAATGACAACTACTTTATTAACTCAATTTCTCTATTATTTTAAAAATACTTTAGATCAGGCCAATGCAGTGTTGAGGCCAAAACACCTGTACACCAGGGGGAAAAAATAGAGTTTTAGAGAATTATTAACAGAGTAGCTATTCCCCAAAGAATGTGAGCTAGCTAACTAATGATTTTTGAGTGCTTGTAAAATACCTTTGTTTCATGCAATTTCATAAAGCTGAATTAAGCGTCTTACAGAGTGATAGAAAAGTGAACTCATCCATTTAATGACATCTGGATCAGCTGGAACATCTGGGTTGGATGTTTAAAATAAATTTGAAATCAGAAAATGTTTTGTTTTTTATTTCAATCCTGTTTCATTTACTACATTGGGGAAAGAGCTTAGGCAACATCTGTTTCCTTAAAAATTGGAGAAGAGTGAATATAGACAAAACATATAATCATAAACAGACAAGTCAGGAGACAAAGACTCTTCTGGTATGAAAAGGGAATGATGTGAAGCAGTAAAAACTAGAGGGATCTCCGAGCAAGAAGATTTGCTTTCAAGAAGAATCATAGCAGGCAAGGAAATACTCTACAAAGAATGATAATGGCATACAGCAGATCTCCAGAACTGATTCATCTTAGTTTTGTCTCCTTTGACTGATGGCTCCCAATTTCCTCATCCTCCCAGTCCTGGGAACCACTATTCTACTCCCTGGTTTTACGAGTTGACTATTTTAAATTCTTCATAAAAGTCGGATTATGCAATAAGCAATAATGTATTGTAAACTTAAATTTTACAAAAAGGTATGTGTTATGTTAAATGCTCTTACATCAAAAAAGAAAATTAAAACATTGTAAATAAATAAAACTGGCAAAAGAAAACTTTTGGAGATGATGGATAAGGTTAAGGCCTTGATTATGGTGATGGTCTCCTAGGTGTATACTTATCTCCAAACTCATCATCAAGTTGTATACATTAAATATGTATAGCTTTTTGCATGTTAATCATACCTCAATAAAGTGGCTTTAAAAAAATAATGGGTATGCATAAGAAAAAACAATCCTTCATTTTTACATGGCAGCAAATAGTCAAGATTTAGTACAGAGTCATCAAAAGTCTTGAAAGATCACTGGGGACTTCCCTGGTGGTGCAGTCGTTATGAATCCGCCTGCCAATGCTGGGGACACGGGTTCAAGCCCTGGTCTGGGAAGATCCCACATGCCACGGAGCAACTAAGCCTGTGTGCCACAACTACTGAAGCCTGTGTGCCTAGAGCCCATGCTCCACAACAAGAGAAGTCACCTCAATGAGAAGTCTGTGCACGGCAAGGAAGAGTAGCCCCCGCTAGCCGCAACTAGAGAAAGCCTGCGTGCAGCAATGAAGACCCAATGCAGCCAAAAAATAAATAAATAAAATTAATTAATTAATTAATTTAAAAAAACAGAAAAATCTCTGGAGTACAATTATAAATGATTGTCTTACATTTCAATATAAAGGGCATATAAATAGTTTAAACAATAAATTCTTCTATATTTTAATGTTACAACTACTAGCTACAGAAGAGGTTCTGGTGTAAGGATCTCATTCCTAATTGTGCTAAAGTACATGAAGCCTGGAATTCCATGGTTATGCAGTAATTCCATTAAGCAGCTCATCAATGAAGTCAAGGATTCAAACCCTTTCCACCTTTCCAGTATGCCATCTTCAGCTTACCTGCTTGGTACTTACATTGGCTGTCATGGTTACAATGTGGCTGCTACAGTCTCAGACTTATAGACACAAATTTGGCTGAACAAAATAAGAGTACTTCCTACTAGGCATCATTTTTTGGTTGTTGAAGAAGAAACAACAGGTTCCTCCTCAGTCCCCTTGATTAGAATTAAGCCACATCCCCAAGTTCTTTACAAGAGGAGGATGGGCAGGAAGGGAAGTATCTGATATTATCAGCCTTCCTAATAGGAAGAAAATTCTGTTATCAAGGAACAGAGTTGAGGAGGGAAAATAACTCTTGGGAATACGACTGCTACACTCTCACTGTAAAAATGTGAAGAGTAGGGTAAGTGAAAGAATATAGTTGAATTGATAGGCATAGCTATGATATCTTACAGAATTTATTAGAATCCTCACTCTGCACTGTCAACTAGTTCTGTAAGCCTAGGCTAGCCATTCTGATCTTTAGTTTGCTCATACATAAAAAACATTAATCATGTATATGTTGTAAAATTCATATAAAAATTAGACATAAAGGATATAGAAGCCTTGTGTGTTATCTGATCCATATAGCACACTGAATAAATGATACCCATTATTATATTAAAGCAACTCTGTTAGCACATGAATATTACTAACAGGATAGGGTTTCTGTTCAACTATACATTTAAATGTTTTCTTATTTTTTATAGGTTCATCTTCACATTCTTTTATTCCCTCATTTCCAGGGCTAATGTTTTTTACAGACTGACAGGAATTTTAAAATGAAATTGTTTAGTGATATAGAAAAATGTTTATAAAGTAAGATCAGTTAATAAGTATTAAAATCAAAATGTGTCCAAACATTAGTGATAGAGATTCACAGCCTCATTTTACTAAGAAAGGACCTCATACACAGTAGGCATTTAATAATCACAAGTGAATGTATAAAGCCTAGTGAGGTAAAGTGAGTTTCCTATGTAAAATGTTATTAGCTGAGTTCTTGTGTATACATGGTGGTATTAATTAAAAGTTCTTCCGTCTTACTCTTGGAAATCCCCTTAGATCTTCAAACCACTTTAAAAAAAAAAAAATGAAAACTGCAAGAAGCTGAATTTTCCAGTAGAGACCAGGGCTACTGAAAATAGCTGAGGTTGAACAGGGAAATCAAGAATTATAAGGAAAGAAGAGGAGAGAAGATACACCCAAAGATAATTTGCAGGCAAGAAAACTCATTAGCTTCAGATATCAGCAGGACTAGAAAGTTACATTTCTTAAAGGTAAAAGACACCCAGTGAAGTGCAATAGCTGTTGACAGGAGCATTCCTGAGCTCTTTTTGGTTTTTAAGGAGGTGGAGGAAAATGGCAAATTCACACAGGCAGCCATGTTTTCAGGAAGCACTCTGACTCTGAGGCAGTGAAGGAAGAGGAGGCTTTATGTTGATTAATGTGACTTTCTCCATTGTCTGAGAAGAAACAAAGGCACCATAACTTACGCCAGTGCTGATGAACAAGTATAAGCAAAATATGCTACGTTAATACATTGTAATATTATGCGGTCTAGAAAGGAATGAATTACTGATTCATGCGCCAATGTGGATGAGCCTTAAAAACATTGTGCTAAGTGAAAGAAGCCAGACACAAAAGGCCACACACTATGTGATTCCATTTATGTGAAATGTCCAGAATAGGCAAATCCAAAGAGATAAAATGTAGATTAGTGCTTGTCTCCAGCTGGAGCAGTTGGGAGGGAGGAATTGGGGAATGACAGCTAATATGTGTGCAGTTTCTTTTTGTAGTGATGTAAATGTTCTAAAATTAAATTGTGATGATTGTGCAACTCTGTGAACATACCCCAAACATCTATACTATACACTTAAATGGATAAATTTCATGTTATGTGAAATTTATCTCAGTAAAGATGTAATAGGAGGGAGGCTTTTATTTAGCAGGTATAACTGCTCCTACAGCCTTTCCTTACCCCCTCTCTTCCCAGTCTTTTTGGGCTAGACCAAGGGTAAGGGCACTTGGTAGGCCTTCTTTTGACAGCTTAGAGCAAGAGGCGGAAAGCTTTGGAAGGTGTCAAATGTGTTATGTTGCTGTGTCTAAAATATGGTGTTATTTCTGTGACTGTCTTTGGAAATATACTTGACCCTTGAACAACACAGTTTTGAACTGCGAAGGTCCACTTATACACTGATCTTTTTTCACTAAATACATGTACATACTGTAAATGTATTTTCCCTTCCTTATGATTTTCTTTTTTTTTTTTTTTTTTTTTGCATTACGCGGGCCCCTCACTGTTGTGGCCTCTCCCGTTGTGGAGCACAGGCTCTGGACGCGCAGGCTCAGCGGCCATGGCTCACGGGCCCAGCCGCTCTGCGGCATGTGGGATCTTCCCGGACCGGGGCACGAACCCGTGTCCCCTGCATCGGCAGGCGGACTCTCAACCACTGCACCACCAGGGAAGCCCCACTACGATTTTCTTAATAACATTTTCTTTTCTCTAGTTTACTTTATTGTAACAATACAGTATATAATACATATAACATACAAAATATGTATTAACCGTTAATGTTATCAGCAAGGTTTTCAGTCAACAGTAGGCTATTACTACCAGTTAAGTTTTGGGGGAGTCAAAAGTTATACGTGGCTTTTCGACTGCACGGGGATAAGCGCTCCTAATCCTCTTGTTCAAGTGTCGACTGTACCTTTATTAAATGTACTATGCTTGTGCCTCCTATTGGTTACAAATCTTGGCCAAACTTGTTTCACTGTGGTGTTGATGATTCTAGTCTACACCCATAACTGTATGTATGTGTTGCACAGCAGTTTGAGGGCTCATGTGCATTTCCATCCCCACCTAATGCTCATCACTTCATTCCTGGGACCGCCCTGTTTTTAGCATCAAACCTCGTGTTTGACCAGGCTTGGGTGATGTAAATCGTAAACCATCCTTAAGATTGTGACATAGAGCTTGTTTCTGGACTTTCTCTTAGAGCTTATGGGTCTCAGTGAGACTGTTTTGAACATGAAATAACCAAAGAATCTTTTTTTTTTTTCCTGGATAACCTCCAGTATTATGTCAAGTCCTACTCAGAAGTATAACTTCTCTGGGGAATGCTTCTTTGATGAAAGACTTGCCCTGAGACTGGTCCTCCTGAGTACCTTTATATCAATGGTTCTCCATATCCCACAGCTCATGTGCTTATGAGTTGGGTCTAGACTGATAATTTTTAGAAACTAGTATAAACTATGTCAAATATATTTTGAGCTTCTTGTATTACTCTGCCCAGTTAGCACAACTCTCTTCTGCTGGTTTCTCTCTTTCATTCCTTGTTTCCTTAAGCCTGTACAATAGGATAAAAACATATACCTTGGAGTACAGTTATGTCTGATGACACGTACATGTATACAAGCAACTAAAATTATAGATGCTGGGGTGGCAAAACTCCAGCCAATGCCCAAGATGTTCGTAGCTGCAAAATGTTAGATAAATTAGAGTGAGAGTATCATCGCCTCTTTCCTAAAAGTTCCCAGACACCATTCTTTCTCAAAAATGAGGTTTGGACGTATTCGAGAAAAAAATGAAAAATTTTTAAAAAGCTCTTTCTGCTAGAGTAAGACAAATGGCTTTGGAAGAGGTACTCTTAGGACAATTAGAGTGAGTAATGTTAGCGTCATGAAGACAAAGAGAAGCTACATTCAGGGCCATGTGTCCAAATAATTCTGATAGTTTAGACCCCAACCTTTTTATTTCCTTTCCTGAGGTGGCCCAGACTCATGGCTGGGGGGTATGCATCTGGTCCCTACCCAAGTTATATTACCAAGTTTTCCAGGAAAGGGAAAGGAGGTCTGGAAAAGCAGATATAAGAACAATTAGCTCATTGATACATTTTATTTTATTTGTCTTTTCAGAAGTCCTCTACAATCTTGTTTTAAAAACCTGGTATTGAGCCCTATACCAGATGCTCTGTGAGACAGACATTGATGATACTTCTACCCCTGAGGGATGGTTTTAATCAAGTTTTATCCTGCTAGCCATCTAATATTAATTTAAAATTTCCCAGTGCCCCAAGAATAAGGGCAGGATTCATCATTAAGATTTCTAATAGGCATCTTAGCTGAGCTGCTGATAAATGAAGCCCAGGTCCTTCCTCTAAAGCCTCTCTCCCTACCCCTTGCCTCTCAAGGAGAGGCTGGCTTATTACTGCAGAGTTCTGTCCATTGATTGGATCAGCATTAACTTCTTCAGTGCCGGATAATGCCACACTTGGAGTATCTTCCTTGCTTCTTTCTCTGGGCTGGGTCCCTACTGGGACCAAGGGAATCGACAGGCTGAGCATGGGGCAGCTGGATTCAGTGGGTAGACTGGCATCCCCTGGGTGACAAGCAGTGCTTTTCCTGTTTGCTCCATCAGACATCTAACATTTTCCCTTGTTAATGAGGTGGACCCCCAACTCCTCCACTGTGATTTTGTTTCTGCACATTTTCTAACTATCAGGCATATTAGATCAAAGAAAAGAAGAGATGAAGATGCTTATGAGGCAGACTGGAGAGGACACAGCTCCCTGCAGTGCGGCTTTGATCCAGACACTATGTGGTCCCTTGTTGGAGTCACTGGCTACAGTATTTGAATAAATTTTGAAATGTTGTAAGCGATTTTTGTTAATAAAGGCAAAGAAGCACACAAATCAAAATTTTCAGATTGGAACACAAAAGATACCTTAAACGAAAGGATTCATAGCAGTTCAAAATAACGGAGGGGAACAAAAGTATACCAGATGAATGTTAACACACGGAAAGTGTGTCTGTGACTCTTAATATCAGCAAGGTGGAAATATGGCACAAAATATCAAACAACAAAATGAGGGGCAGTTTATAATGCTACAGGATATACTTCATACTAAATATGTTATGAATACTTACAAACCAAATGCTGTAACAACAATCATAAAAGAAACAAGATACAAACAGAAATACCCAGAAGCACGAGCAACAGACAATTGTAATGCAACTCACTCAGACTATGATGGATCAATGGTCCAAAAATGAGTGAGAACTAGAAACACTAAATAACCTAGTAGTTTCTTCATGTTTTATCCAAATACTTTTAAAAAATGGAACTTCTCATCAACTACGTGCTTATCCTGAGATGCATGTCATACCAGAAAAACAGGATAGACTCCTGACTTCATTATTGTTGTCTGACTTACCAGTTTGCAAAATAATGGGTGGTTCATCGAGCATCTTCCAAAGGTGACTGACCCCATGATTTTGTTTTATTCTATTATGAACTCATGGTTTTAAATATGCTTGATGTATTTCGATCCAGTAAAGGTATTATTCACACTGACATTCAAATTGTCCCATCTTTGTTCACTAGGAGCATTTTCAAGTTGATTCCTGAGTCCTTTCGACATGATAACAAGAATCTTTAACCTCTCCTTCAATTTCTGATATGACAGGATGACTCAGATTTACTGAGTTACCTCTCACCCACGGTTGGAACATAGTCATTTCATCAAGGAGAACTGGTTCCTTTGGAAATAGATTTTAGAGATAAAATCTGCATTCTAAGAGCAGTCAACGTTTCTAGGCCTTTTCGGTGGTCAAAATTATATAAAATATGATATATATGTAAATATAATATATAAATATATAATATAATCATGTATATTTAAAATAAATCATGAGTTCGTATTGGAATTTCAAGCTCAAATTTACAGAGAGAGGGATTTTACTTAGCTTTTCCAATCTCATATTTTTATCTGCTTTTTCCCACACCTAAAATTCTACTTTCTAAAATCAACATAATTACCCATTTAATACACACATAGCAGTCTCAATACCAACAATACCAACACTACCACCAAAGATATGATTACTGAAAATAGTTTATAATTTTGGGGGGCTCTCTTTGACCTTACAGTCCATCCACTGGTGATATATAGTCAAATTAAGGTATTTTAGAGTTATTTGAAATAATTTCTCTTCTGTGCAGTTTGCCAACTTGACATACTATTGTGTTCCTTTACTTCATTTTGCTTTGCTTTCAGTTTGTAGGGATGATTTTTAAAATTTTTATTCTGTTTTATAGTTATGTAACATATTTACATGGTTTCAAAGTTAAATGTACAAAATGTGGTATACATATATGTGTATATACATATATATATTAAATTTTGTGTGTCATGATTTCTTATGTATTTTCTAGAAGCTTAGTTGTTTTTTTTTAAACATCTTTATTGGAGTATAATTGTTTTACAATAGTGTGTTAGTTTCTGCTTTATAACAAAGTGAATCAGCTATACATATATCCCATATCTCCTCCCTCTTGCATCTCCCTCCCACCCTCCCTATCCCAGCCCGCTAGGTGGTCACAAAGCACCGAGCTGATCTCCCTGTAGAAGTTTAGTTTTGATCTTGGTTTTCCAGGACTCTCAGTGGTTCTATGAGCTGAGCTACTGAATGTCTTTTTAATAAACTCTTTTTTTTTTTTTCTTAGTCTACTAGGCTTGGCTACTGTTGCTTTCAACTAAGAAGCTTAACTGGTACTGCAGGAATAGCTGTTGGATGGGCAACCAAGTCCATTTGCAGATTGATCTACACTTCCTGAGACTAGTTTTGCATGAACAAAATCTCAATGTGTCGATTTGAAAGTTATTAAAGTGTCTATTACACCTTTACCACCCTCCTACCTTGTCCTATATTCATGTAACTAAGAGACACCACACAAGTGCTTTGCCACAAAATAGACATGGGAGAGGCTGGCATAAATTTTAGATATCCACCTCGGTTGGCATTCTGTATCATTTCTGCCTTACCCTGTCATGTACAGTCTTATACACATTTCAAGAGGTTTGTTGTATTCTCTGAGGCCTGTTCATGACTCTGCTCCAAAGGAGGTTGAGAGGCTTATATTCTCAAGAGTCTCCACTTAACTGTGTTGTGACCACCAACGTGCTCTTGGAGAGCGATTCTCTTTATGATTATAAAACACACAGTGCAGTGGCGTCCATTCTCCTTGCAGAATGCAGTGACCTCTGATCTAAATGGAATATCACTTCCTCTGTTTGAGTCCAGTGTAAGTCTGAATTGAGACGTTATCACAGAAAAGTAGTTGAGAGAGAGAGTACTTCCTCTCAACTATGCTTGAGCATACATGGTGCCCTGACAAAAGTGAGCGATTTGAACTTTGTGAATCTGTGATCTACTGGTGAAATATAGAGATGTCATATCAAAATAGCATCACTTGGCTCTTTTCCATGCTAAGCGTCTTAAAAGTTTCTAGACATTTCTGATCATGTTGTGTATTCTCTCCTTGTTCTTTGGCAGCAGAAACACCTTTTAACATCTTTTCAAATTAGGCTAGCACCATCCACACAATCTTAGTTTTTTATAGAAGATGGTATGCCTTAGGTTGTATTTTTCCAATGTTCTGTAGAACATTTTCCTGTGGGCATTTGTAGGCATGTACCCAAAATATTCCAAATTCAAATGAATTTGGGAACTTCTACAGAGATTCACCCTGTAGAGGAAATCATGTAGCCCATGAGAATGTCAGAGCATTTCAGTCACAATGCTGCTCTCCAAGCATGGGTGCTAACATTCTTCATAGCTGTGTTCCCCTAGAACATGGCTTGGAAGTAAAAACAGTGAATATTTACTGGGGGCGCAGTTCTTCAGTTCAGTCCTACACAGTTCCACAGCATCACTCAGTTAATCACACAATCCTCTAAAGCCGGTATACCACTGTGCTATTCTACAGGTGAATAAAAAAAGGAGGCACAGAGATATTAAATACTTACTCGAGAGCACTTGGCTAAATGTACATTATATAGTAAATGAAGGAGCCAGGATTCAAACCTAGACGTTCTGATTTTTGAGTCCCTTCTGAACCACTATACTTGCTGCCTTCTAATGAAAATTGCTACCTGAGAAGTATCTCAATTATTCATATGTTTTTATAACACATCTCATAAGGTTAGTGAGGCTTCAAATTGTCTATTGTAAAGGATGCTCAACATCACTAATCGTTAGAGAAATGCAAATCAAAACTACAATGAGGTATCACCTCACACCAGTCAGAATGGCCATCATCAAAAAATCTACAAACAATAAATGCTGGAGGGCTTCCCTGGTGGCCCAGTGGCTGAGAGTCCGCCTGCCGATGCAGGGGACACAGGTTCGTGCCCCGGTCCGGGAAGATACCACATGCCGCGGAGCGGCTGGGCCTGTGAGCCATGGCCGCTGAGCCTGTGCGTCCGGAGCCTGTGTTCCGCAACGGGAGAGGCCACAACAGTGAGAGGCCCGCGTATCGCAAAGAAAAAAAGTAATAATAATAAAATAAATTATATATATATAAAATTCATTTTACTTGCCTTACTGGGCCTGATAAAAAGTGCATCCTCATTCAACTAGCTGTGCATCCTTGGGCAAGTCCTTTAACATTTCTGAAACCCTTTTTTTCTCCATCTAGGAAATGAGAGGATTTTGCCAGATCTGGATGATCCTTGTCAGGTCTCCATGTCTACTAATGAACTAGAAAGAAATCAGAGGATGTTGAATGATTCCTCTGATGTTTAAAACCATGAAAATCAAGTTACTAAAGCAGGGACTTGAGCAGATATTTGTACACCCATATTCATATCAGCATTACACACAGCAGCCAAAAGGGGGAAACAACCCAAATGTCGATTGACAGATGAAAGGATAAATAGAATGTGATATAAATATACAAAGAAATATTATCCAGGCTTAAAAAGGAAGGATAATACAACATAGAAAGCATTATACTAAGTGAAATAAGCCAGATACACAAAGGACAAATATTCTATGATTCCACTTATATGAGGTACCTAGAATAGTCGGATTCATAGAGAGAAAGTAGAATGGAGGTTATCAGGGTGAAGGATAGGAGTTATTATTTAATGAGAGTTTCAGTTTGGGATGGTAAAGCATTTCTGGAGATTGATCATAGTAATTGTTGTGCTCGGTGTGAATGTACATAATGCCACTGAATTGCACACACAAAAAGGGTTAAAATGGTAAATTTTATGTTATATATATATATTTAACCACAACAAAAAATAATTTTTAAAATGAGGTTACTACATTTATTTTACATTCTTAGTTTTATGAAAAATCCTTGTAAATACAATAGCACTACATGAATTTCAGTGATATTTACATGATTATTTTTATAAATTGCTAAAAAGTTTTTCTATGATATAATTTATGCCTAATGACATGTTAGGATGGTTTGTAAACTTTGACCTGTTGTGCCCTAAAAATTGGAAATAAGTCATAATGCTTATTTCAATTGCTTCTCAAACTTGTCTAATAAGAAGAGCCACTGGAAATGATTCAAAATATTTATTACTGGGTCTTACCCCAAGCCACCTGAATCAGAATCTTCTGGGAAAAAGCTTGGGAGTCAATATGTTCATGAAGTCCCCCTGGTTGAATCCTATATTAGATAAGTTGGGAAATACATTTTTGAGATCAAATTCTGAGTTCAACTGAGACAGAAGCAGGTTACCAGCAGCACCTAGACACCCCTCAGCAGCACCTCTTACCCCGCTCCGTCCCTGGTCTGCCTGTCAGACCCCACCAGGCAGACCCCACCAGGTGACAGCTTCACTAATACTCTTTCTCGGGAAAGTTGATGCTGTGCTGAATAACTGCAAATATTTCTGCAACAATGGATGGAAAACTGTATTAGGAAGAGAACATCCTGATGTGAATAACTCAACAGGGGATTTGGGCAATTGGATTAAAAGAGTAATGTGATCAGTAGACAATGAATCTAGGATTAAACCAATAGTAGACTGACAGCTTAATTCACTTAGGCATCTCTTAGTATTTTACTAGGAACAAGTGCCCAGGCAGGCATTTTTTAAGCTGTATTCTAAATGCCAAGAAATTTGAAATGACAAATTAGTTTTAGGCCTGGTTGCAGAAATATGGATTGTTTTTTCATATTTTAGTCTTTTGGGGGAGACCTAATTTCTGAATCCAATTTATTTTTCTTCCTCTTCCCCCAAACTACTCTCACCGTTACTCTGGTGTGCCACATTTGTTCTCAAATGCAATCAAAGAATGGTAGAAGTGAGTAGGATAAGAGTTAAGACTAAAATGTAGAGAGTTTCACAAATTTACCATGAAACAAATTTTAAAAACGTGTTTACCATGTTTAACATGAAAACTTTATTACATTCCTACAATCTTTATTTCCAATATGATTATCTTATCTTATCTTATTGTGATTGTCTTATTGTAACCGAGCAGGACCCTATGGGCCCTTTCTGGGACAGACCCTTGCCCCATATCCTCTGCTCTAGTTCCTCTCTGAAGTACCTAGATAATACTATCTGATGCACATTTACCAGTGGTTTTAGAGATGTGAAACCCCCCCCACCAACTGGAAGATGCTAACTACCTGATGACCATGAGCACATAGCCCTCAAGCCCCCTGGAGCCTAAAGATTGATAACTAATCCCTGTGACACAGCCCTGTTACCTTACCATCAACCAATCAGAGAATGGGCATGAGCTGATCGCACGACCTGGGACACCTTTCCCTCACCTGGCCTTTAAAAAATGTTTTGTTTTTTTTTAATTGTCTTTCAGCTTTTTTTTTTTTAACATCTTTATTGGAGTATAATTGCTTTACAATGGTGTGTTAGTTTCTGCGTTAGAAAAGTGAATCAGTTATACATATACATATGTTCCCATATCTCTTCCCTCTTGCGTCTCCCTCCCTCCCACCCTCCCTATCCCACCCCTCTAGGTGGTCACAAAGCACCGAGCTGATCTCCCTGGGCTATGCGGCAGCTTCCCACTAGCTATCTATTTTACGTTTGGTAGTGTATATATGTCCATGCCATTCTCTCGCTTTGTCACAGCTTACCCTTCCTCCTCCCCATATCCTCAAGTCCATTCTCTAGTAGGTCTGTGTCTTTATTTCCGTCTTACCCCAGGTTCTTCATGACCTTTGTTTTTTTTTCTTAGATTCCATATATATGAAACCCATGGGGAGTGCAGGCTTTTTGAGCACTAGCTGCCCTGAACTCGTTGCTTAGTGCCCCGCAATAAACACTGCACTTGCCTTCACCACAACCCGGTGTCAGTAGATTGGCTTTACTGTGAGTGAGCCAGCGTCACTCAAGTTTAGTTCGGTAACATTATCATTTATTTGTTAACATTCACGCTAATCTCTTCCTCTCCTCCTTACTCTCTCCCCTAGGCTGGCTTGCTCCCTTGTTCAGTTTTGGTTTCATTCTCTCTGTCTCTCTCTCACACACACACCTCACACACAATTCAAGCACACACACTCAGACTAGCCAGTCAACTATAGACTACCAATTGGTACCACTTTGGCTTTTTCGGCCAATTTTTTAGGAAGAGTAGCTTGGTATCGGCAAAATGTTTGAACATTCCAGCCTGTCTTCGGAGAAACCCAGGGGTGACAGAAGCATGAGTGTTGGTCTCTCAACCTGCATAAATCTTGTAGGAGAGCTACAGAGTCCTGTGCCTTTTTCATCCCCACACCTCCCACCTGTGGTTGCAGTGACAACACATTAAGAAGACCCTCCACCTTGTGTCCTCTTCCTCCAGAAGGGACCTAAAAAGTCAGACCAATGTTTGGTGTGACAGATCAAGAGAGCCCAGCTTGGCTCTACCAGCTAAACCTTCTAGGAGGCTGCAGAAATCAACTGTCACGTGCTCTAACAGATGAGTGGCTCCGAAGAAACAGTTTAATAACTGTAATGTTTTAATAGCATCAGTTCTTGCCACCACACAGAGCTATAAGGTAAGCAGTTCTCACCCATACTATTGCATACACATTGAGCTACGTAAGAAGAATTACAGTAAGCCAGGGTCTATGATCAATAAAGTGCCTTTTACTTCAAGAGTATAGTTACCAGGAAACAAAAGCCCCAACATACCAGGGCTTCCTGAAGCACAAAGCTTTGAGTCCTTGTCTTTGATTCAAGGCCGAAATTCTAATATATGTATTATCATCTCCGCCTTAAGTTTGCTGTGACACATGTTTTTCTGATAGGTATTATTTCTTCTAGGACTTAACAAAAAGTTAATTAAGAACTAAGTGTATTCAAAGAAAACTATTGTGCACATATATGTACCCACATATATGTATACACATACATATATATATACATGTATATATAGGTATTTATCACTCTTCTCAAAACCTTTGTCCTTCAAGAGCTGACAGTCGTTAGCTTTCCGAGATCCAGGCTGTTTCAAACTTGCCATATGCTTCCTATACCCTACACCTCCTCAGAGAGTGTCTTACTCTTCTTTCAAGGGAGCAGCCTCTACCCAAATTCTTGCCGTTCAGAAATATGAACTCAGTGTTGCAAGAACATCTGATTTTTCAAAAGAAACTAAGATTCCAGATTTATAGGTGAAATCTTCCATTTTTAAAGTGGAATAAAGGAACCAAAACCACTTCGATGGGCTGCATCTGATCCAGTGCTCTCTCTTTTAATTTTCTGGTGTAGAACAGATGGACTGAGGCCTCTCCAGCAATGATCTATAAATATCACTTTTTACCTTTTATCTTTAAAACCCTAACTTTCCTGAAAATAACAGTAACATTCTTTAATGGGAACGATTTTGAGAGTAGCAAATCAAAAAATAAAATACATTGATTCCACCAAAATGGAAGAATCACTTCTACCTATGGGTATGTTTTCCCAGTCTTTGTGGTACCTTTGTGTGTTATTCTATTTTTATTTTATTCTTTGTACAAGTTGAATCATACTATTTTAAACCTATTTTCACTTATATATATTTCACAACTATTTCTTTAAAACACAGTCTTTAATCACTACATATTCCGTCTTAAATATAAATGACCACAATTTATTGGTCAGTTCCTATTGCTGAAACTTTGTTTGTCTGATTTCTTTGCAAATCTAACTATTGCTTTGGCAAACATCTTTGTGCTCATTCTGTTAATATCCTCAGGGTAAATTCTTAGAAATGTTATTTTGGGGTCAAAGCGTTAGAGTATTTTGAAGATTTTTGATGTATATTAGTAGCCTTTAAAGTTGGATATTTTGGGGTTCAAATCTACTCTTCCCCTCACCATCTATGAGGTCTTAGGTGAATTACTTCTGTAAACTTCAAGGTTTTCATCTATAAAATGAGAATAATACGTCAGAATAAATTGTACCAGTTTATACTTCCCTTAGCAATGTGTAAGAGAATGTTAGACCTCTTACTAATCTTTTTTTTTCTTCTTCTTCTTCTTTTTTTCTTTTTTTTGCGGTACTCGGGCCTCTCACTGTTGTGGTCTCTCTCGTTGCGGAGCACAGGCTCCGGACACGCAGGCTCAGCGGCCATGGCTCACGGGCCCAGCCGCTCCGCGGAATGTGGGATCTTCCTGGACCGGGGCACGAACCCGTATCCCCTGCATCGGCAGGCGGACTCTCAACCACTGCGCCACCAGGGAAGCCCTTGCTAATCTTTTTTTCCACCTTTTCCAGTAGAATAAATAAGAATGATATTTAATTTAATTATTTTATTTCAAACAACGTGGCACATTTTTAGATATTTAATTACTTAAAATTTTGTTCATGAATTGCCTGTTCCTATTTTTCTGTTGGTATATTTATCTTTTTGTTGGTTTTAAGGAATTATTATAGCCTCTACAATTTTATATGACATATGTATATATACACTTTTTCATTTTTTTGTGGTCAAATCTATCAATCTTTTATTTTTATTTTATAAACTTATTTCAGATTCATTTAATTTTTAAATTTAATTTTTCATATTTAATTATTTAACTCATCCGAGTAATTTATTTTATAGGTGATATAAGGTAGTGTCCCAACAAAATTTGTTGAATGATCCCTTCTTTCACCACCAACTTGAGAAAACATCTTAATACTTCCATATATTTCTGTTTTCAGGTTTCTATTCTGTTTCAATAATCTGTCCTCTTTTGCTCCAATAGCATGCTTTTATATTTATTATAATTTTATACTTTTGAACATCTGGGAGTGCAAGTCCTTTTGCCAGGCATTTCTAGCTCTTTCTATTTCTCCAGTACCACTACTATAGTAAGTAACAGGATATAAACACATTTAAATATTAATTGGAATTTATAGATTAATTCTGGAAGACTTTTCTCAGTTACAGATTCAGTTTTTGATAAAAGTTGACAGCACAGCTCACAGTTACCGTCTCTGGCAAGAACCCAGAGGATGTAGTTCATGTTGCTGATCCATGAGCTTTGACAGTCAACTAGGAAGAAGCAAGGATGCCAGAGAAGTCTGACTCAAAAGCCAAAAGACCTGGGTGTTTGTGACTCAAAAGTCCCCAAAGACCTGAAACTCTGATTCATTGCTATTTTTGTTCATTAATTTAATTAAACCTCTCAGATAGATTGCTGTTTATTTTCTTTATAAGTGTAAAAACAAAAAATGTAAATGACTATTATTGTGCTCCCCACTTCTCCTCTCCCTCAAATTTTGGAGGTGGTGTGAATTACAGAGACCTCTGATAAGATTTGCTGAACAAAAGGAACCAACCAAGATTAGTAGTTTTCAGAAAATCAAGATTCAATCAATAAGTTCAACTATAAGAAATTACTGATCTTAGACTCTTGTATGTACAAAAATGTCAATTTCATGTGGCTTAGCTTAATGTATACTGACAGTTCCTTTTGGTGTGTTTCACTTGCTTGGTATCAGCTAGCTTTGTACATCTCACTCTCTTTTTGCCCACGATGTATGAAAAAAATTAAAACTTTTACTTCCAAATTTTTTGGAAAGACTAATATAAATATCTATCTTTCTAAAATGAAGAAAAATTGGTCCATATGGGAATGTTTAGTAAAAGTTAAACCGTTCCTTCTCATATGCAATTTACTTCTTCAAGAAAGAACACCCTTTCCTGTAATTTATCTGGCTCAGCTGCATAAATAATCTTTCTAAAACATGGTGTATATGATCAGCTCAATGACTTCTTTCTCAAAGCTTAAGTATATCTATAAACTCTGAACTCAGTATTCCAAGCTCTCCAGCAATCTTTCTGACCCTCTCTGCTGTCACTCCCTACTCACCATTCTCTGCGATGTGCTCACCATTCTCTGCAGTGTGGTCCATTTTCAGGTCCCAAAACATAACTTGCTTATTTCTGATCTTTTACCTGTAGTTCATTCTATTGACCCCATTTCTTCTGGCTCTTTCACTACCTAAACTGTATCTTTTGTTCAGATTCCAAATCAAGATGCATTCCTTTCCAGGAGAGTGGGAAAATTCAGCCCCTAGAGTTATTTACAGCACCCATTATAATTGACTCTATGTTTATATTCTGCTTATGTGCATGTCTTATCTTCTTGGTAAGGCTTCTAACTTCTTTGGTGTATCACCATTCACCTAGCTCTGAGCTATCTAGGCAGTAAACCTTTTGATGACTAAGGTATGCAAGGTATTCTAGTTGACTATTCCAGTTTTCATTCCTCCTGGTCTGGTGATAGTTGGAATGAACAACTGCCCAAAGCAGATGAGATGTTATGCTCCAATGGAGTTCAATGATATTGCTTCATGTCAAAGCAAGGCTGCTACCCTACAGAACTGTCTGGACATCGCTCCATGTGACAGCCACATCCCTATTTTTGTCCCTCGATTTTCCTTCTTTTTCACCAACGGGACCTGATTTTTGCTAGATGTCTTGTTCCTTCAAGTACAGCCATGGCAGGAGATGTCCTTTCCCAGAGCAGGACGATGAATTGATCCAAGAGAGTTAGCGCTTTTAAAGATCTTTTTGTTTTGTCTCAGCTTTTGAACTCTGGGAAAATAAAAGTGCAAACAAAAAGGAAAGAGACAAAATATTTTTACATTTTCTTAAAAAGTGTTTATTTGTGGCTGATGTTGTTGTATGTTACATTGCTCTTGAAGATTATAAACCACATCCACAACAGTTTGCATTATCATCTTCCTTTGGAGTTTTAACAAACTTATTAAATAAGACTTGCCCACATTCAGGTTGCTTTAGGTAAAGTCTTGCCTCTCCTGGCTTTAATTAGATGAGATCCTTTAATATTTAATATCAATTTATTTAATTGAAATATAATTTAATCAAATAATAATACTGGGGCTTCCCTGGTGGTACAGTGGTTGAGAGTCCGCCTGCTGATGCAGGGTACACGGGTTCGTGCCCCGGTCCGGGAAGATCCCACATGCCGCGGAGTGGCTGGGCCCGTGAGCCGTGGCCGCTGAGCCTGCGCGTCCGGAGCCTGTGCTCCGCAACGGGAGAGGCCACGACAGTGAGAGGCCCGCATACCGCAAAAAAAAATAAATAAATAAAAAATAAAAATAATAATAATAAGACTGGTTTGGCTGGAGTATCCCAACAGAATACTATTATTATCTTTATTCTTTTTTTATTATTGTGTCTTAAAATATTTAGTGATCATACTTGCCCTCACATTTCAAAATCTTCAGATGTTTCTGAAACTGCTTGATACGCAGTAAAGCTGCTGGATACAATTTTCCACATTTGCCATATCTTTTATTCCTTTATGATGTATAAGATCCTAAATAATATATCCATTATTTATGTGAGAGGAAGTTTTAATGTTGGTACTTAAAGATGTTACATTGCCTAGGCCGTGATATTTTATTTTATGAAATATTCAGAAAAACAAATGGGTTATACTATACTTATTTTATTAATTTGTATGAGGTTATAATTTGATAACTGTTTTGTTTTACCCAGAAGTAGATTTTGTAGAAATCTGGGAATTAAAAAATCCAAAAGGTTTCCAAGGATTCATTTTCAAATTTCCTTTTATCCATCGATGGCTGCAGGGCAGTATCTTCTGCTCTGCATACCTTTTAATCTTGAAGTTTAGAAAATTGTTGTCTTTTTGTTCTCCCTCTTCTATTTTTTTTGTAAGTCCCACTCTTTTCAAGGAAGCCAGAAGTGTGACAGGAAGGTGTGATTTTTAATTTACACCAGAGTCTCGCAAATAATGACTTTTCACACCCTGCTCTTGCTGCTTAGCCTAGGGGAGGAGTGTTGAGGCTACTGTCGTAGCAAATTAAATCCACTGCAGTAATTTGGGGTGACATTTGTCTACATTTAACCCTGTTCTCAATTTTGCAACTTGGTGTTTGTGAATACTTATGAGAATGTGTCTTATTACTTTGAAGTGTCCTTGTTTTTTAGAAAATTTTTTTTTTTAGGAAATGATTTTTGAAGTCTGTTTTTTCAAATTGTCAATAATGAAAGGTAAACAGGTTCTCCCTTTCCACCATTCTAACTGTTGGAAATTGTGACATTCAAACACACAAAAGTGAAAAATACAATAATATTTATTTTGAGAACTTCTAGCAATAAAATTTAAATATATGATTTAATAAGTGTTTTTAGCTTTATGATTCCATTTCTCTAAGAGTAGCTTTTCCCTCTGTCTTTATGGGAGAGTTAGTATCTTACTGTACAAGTAAATCTATATAATTTAGTTTGAAAGATGAAATTAAAAGTAATGTTACAAAGATTTAAATGTTTTAAGTTTTTTCAGTTTCCCCCCAGTCCACTGAAACTCATTTGGATTGAATTGTAAAACACAGGGATGAGCTACCTAAGGGAAATTAGAAAAATTATTATAATTGGCATATTGTTTTAAGCTTTCTAAGTGGTAGAGACGAATAGGGCCATACAAACATAAGTGCATAGTTAAAGAATATATCTTGCAAATATATACTGTAAGGAACGGCACCAAGAAACGGAGGAGAGCTTAAACATGCTTTATTTGGGAATGCTCCCGGGCGAGGTTCACTGGTCCGAGAGAAAGGCGCCAGAGAAGTCGCGCCCGGGCGAGGGTTTGGGCAGAATTTATAGGGGAAGAAGGGAAAGGGTGTGGTGAATCCGGGAGGGCGCAGGGTTTTCCTTATTTGGTGGTCTCTTCGGGTATCCTGGGGGACCGTTGGTCCCGCCCCTCGAAAGGCGGCAAGGTTGGGCCGGGTGGAAAGTCCCCAGGTGAGTTCCTGGACCTGGGTGGTCCGGAAAGTCTCCAGGTCAGTTTCTGGAACTGGGTGGTCCGGAAAGTTTCGGTCTGATACAACCTGTGAGTCTGATTGCGTTCCCCTGCCTCGGACCAGTTGGCCTTACATCCCGACATCTTTGGTATAATGGGGCGGCGTTCTGATCTCTGGCTACTTCTTGCTGAATGGGGGCGTCGAAAGGGGAGTCGGGCGACCAGAGGTCCGAGGCTTAAGGAGACCAGTGGGGGGGTTCTGTAGGAAGCAAGGTGTAAGGGCCGAGGAGCATTATGGTTTGTGGCCACCCGAGAGACTTCCTCCATGTGCCTGCGAAGAAACCTAAGAAAACAGGGAGCAAGCATGCTACGAAGAGGGTGCAGTCCGGGTTTGAAAGAGAGATGTCAAAGAGTCCCTCTCTCGGCGGGCGGAGGGCCTCTAAGACTTGGCGGCAGGAGTGGGAAAGGGAGGTCCCGGTATCGGAGATAGGCAAGAGGGAGGCCGGGTTTAGGCGGGGGAAGAGGTCGAGGGAGATAGCAGAGTTTTCAGTGAACAGTAGGTGGAACTCCTGGATGCGGGAGGGGCCCAGGAGGGAGAGAGACTTGTGGCCTGGAAGGTCGACCAGCCGGTGGGAGGAAAACACGGTCAGTGGGTGGGCCAGAGTCAGTTGAGTGTTGGTCAGTTCGGCTGCCGCTGCTAGGGCCCAAAGGCATGGTTGCCATCCCCGAATGGCTGGGTCTAGCTGTTTGGAGAGGTAAGCCACGGGGCGGTAGGAAGGCCCTACAGGCTGGGCAAGGAGTCCAGTGGCTATTCCGGCCCGTTCATCCACGAAAAGGTGAAAAGGTCGGTTTGGGTTGGGCAGAGAAAGGGAGGAGAAGATATCAGTGTTACGGAGGGTGAGAAAGGCCTGTCAAACGGCGGAAGGAGAGGTGAGAGGTCCTTTAGGTGGATGAGGATGGGGGAATGGTGTGTTGCTATTATGGGCTTAGAAGTACCCCAGACTTGGGGATTGATTGGGTTCGGTGTTGACTGGAAGAGCGGGATAGGAGGGGGAGTGTTCTAGAGACAGGCCGAAAAGAGGAAGCAGGAGTTGGGAGGAGGGGACCTTAGAGTCAAGTCTATCCAGCTGGAGGGAGGCCCCTAAGTGGAAAAGGACATCTTGGCCTAGCAAGGGAACTGGGCAGGATGGTATGACTAAGAAGAAATGAGTAAAAGGGAGTCCTTTGATATGACATGGGAGTGGACCAGTCTGGAGTGGGAAGGATGGTTTGCCATCAATACCCATGACTGAGATCTGGGAAGGAGAAACTGGCCCGGAATAGGTAGGCAGGACCGAATAGGTAGCCCCCGTGTCCACCAGAAATGAGACGGACTTACCCGCTACCCGTAGCGTTACCCTGGGCTCGGCGAGGGCGATGGGGGTCTTCGAGTCCGGACGCCGTCAGTCGTCAGCCAATCCCAGCAGTTCGGGTGGTAATGCCGTTGGGTCGGCCTGCCCCCAGCGTGGAGACGCTGAGGGAGGGCCAGTCGTAGGGCAGTCACTCTTCCAGTGGCCCGTTAGCCCGCAGCTGGGACAGGGCTTAGAAGGAGGTTGGGGATTGGGACATTGGCTAGCCCAGTGGCCTTCTTTTCCGCATTTGAAGCAGGGCCCTGGCGGGGTTGCCTTTTGCGGATCCCGCGGATGCTGTGATCCATGGGAGATGTACGGCCTTAGGGCGGCTACAAGAGCTTGGGTTTGGAGGGCCACCTTCTGGTGCATCCGAGCCTGTCGGCTGGATTCTGCCAAATCCTCACGGCCATTGTAGACTTTAAAGGCCATCTTTACCAGATCTCGAATAGGGGTTTGAGGGCCGTCTTCTGCCCCTTTTAATTTCTTTCGGATGTCCGGGGCTGATTGGGTGATAAAATGGGTGGCTAGGACTGCTGCCCCCGCCGGGGTGTCGGGATCCAGCCGGGTGTAAAGAGTTAAGGCCTCTGTAAGGCGATTGAGAAAGATAGCTGGATTTTCGTTAGGTTCTTGGGTTATCTCTTTTAGTTTTTCAAATTTGACTACCTTATGAGCGGCAGCCTGCATGCCAGCCAGGAGGCATTGGATCATGAGGTCGCGTTTACGACGGCCATCTTGATAAGTCCAGCCTGGATCGGTGCCAGGTACGGCAGTCGCTCCGACAGACATGGAGTTGTCGGTAAGGTGAACCTGATCTGCATGGTTTCGGGCAGCAGTTTGAATTCTTTCCCTCTCGTCAGGGGTCAGAGTAGAAGATAGAATCACAAAGATATCGTGCCAGGTTAGATCGTAAGTTTGAGAGAGGTAGCGAAATTCTTTGATGTAGCGGGAAGAGTCGGCAGAAAAGGAGCCTAATCGCTTTTCTATTTCAGAGAGATCTTGGAGGGAAAAGGGAACATGAACTCTAACTAATCCTTCCGCTCCTGCTACCTCCCTCGGAGGGCAGAGGAGATTTGGATTTTGGGAGTCGTGAGAGCGTGTATGTGCACTAATTGGAGAAGCAAGGGATGTGGGAGAAGAAACCGTTGAGGGAGGCGGGGGAGCGGTGGGAGGGGCTGGAGCGGGTTCGGGAGGAGGAGTGACCGCTTCAGTGTAGGGTGGAGGTTGGAGAGGAGCTCTGGAGGGGGGAGAGGCGAGAGATTCGGGTGGGTCGGCTAGTGGAGAGGGGTAATCGTCAAAGGAAACTAGGGGCTTGGATGTAGGAGATGTCTGTTTGGCAAGAAGGATCTGGGAAGTGGAACAATTGACGCAGAGGGAAGGGCGGGAGCGTAAATGCCAGAAGGCCTGGACATAGGGGACCTCGAACCATTTGCCCGTCCTGCGGCAGTAATTATCTAGATCACGGAGGATGTTAAAATCGAAAGTCCCTTCAGGAGGCCATTTGGATTGATTGTCTAGAGGATATCGTGGCCAGGCCTCAGTGGAATAGAATATGAGCCGTCGGCGACGGAGATCTTGGGAGAAACCGAGAGCTGTAAAATTGGCTAGGAGACACCGCAGGGGCGTCTTAGGATTTGGTTTCGATTGTGAGGTTCCCATGACCCCCAGTCTGTCTCTGAGTGAATGGAGAGCGAGAGAGGCGTCCCTGGTCTCAGTCTCGAATTCACGGCAGGTCGGAGGGCGGTCAGGCGCTTGGGACGTCTCCACAATCACCCGAGGCCCGGCGGGTCGGAGAGCGGTCAGGCAATTGGGACGTCTCCACAGTTGCCCGAGGCCCTGAGAGAGGACGGAGGAGTCCCTGACGCGGCCGCGATTAGGGCCAGGGAGTCCGGTGGGCAGGGATTCTGGGGGTCGGAGGGAACAAGGGAGGGGGACTTACCCCGTTTTCTGCCGGATCGGGTGGATGAGTAGAGGTTCCCTGGTTGTCTCCTGGGGGAGGGGAGGAGCGGCCCGCGTGGTAACCCGCGGGGCTTGGTACCCTTCCCGGGTTTCGGCACCAAGTGTAAGGAACGGCACCAAGAAACGGAGGAGAGCTTAAACAAGCTTTGTTTGGGAGCGCTCCCGGGCGAGGTTCACTGGTCCGAGAGAAAGGGGCCAGAGAAGTCGCGCCCGGGCGAGGGTTTGGGCAGAATTTACAGGGGAAGAAGGGAAAGGGGTGTGGTGAATCCGGGAGGGCGCAGGTTATTCCTTATTTGGCGGTCTCTTCGGGTATCGTGGCAATATCCGGTGCCGGTTGCATCAGTCTTGGGACCGTTAGTCCCGCCCCTCGAAAGGCGGGAAGGCTGGGCCGGGGGAAAGTCCCCAGGTCAGTTCCTGGACCTGGGTGGTCCGGAAAGTCTCCAGGTCAGTTTCTGGAACTGGGTGGTCCGGAAAGTTTCGATCTGATGCAACCTGTGAGTCTGATTGCGTTCCCCTGCCTCGGGCCAGTTGGCCTTACATATACTAGTTGCTTTGTATACTTCTAGTAGCTTTGTATACTACTTTCACTTACAGTTATTGACATACTGAATTTTCTTCACTTTTTTTTTTTTTTTTTTTTGCGTTGTGCGGGCCTCTCACAGTTGTGGCCTCTCCCATTGAGGAGCACAGGCTCCGGACGCGCAGGCTCTGGACGCGCAGGCTCAGCGCATCCAGATGTGGGATCCTCCCGGACCGGGGCTCGAACCCGTGTCCCCTGCATCGGCAGGCGGACTCCCAACCACTGCGCCACCAGGGAAGCCCTGTCTTCACATTTTGAATCTACCGACTAATGGTTTTAATCAACTTGTTAGTTTGTACTAGTTACTTTACCAATCATAATGGTGTTCAATAAAGTTCTAGAACTGAATAGAATATGTAAGAATATTATTGAAAGGAAGGAGAGAAACAGATTCTCCTGAGAATTTGGCTCCTACTTCCTAAGCTTGTTAAAGCAAAGCAATCAGAAGCAACTGCAAGCTGTCTCTCCTCCGTGGGGAGCAGCAAGGGGTTAACCAGTCTTGGTTTACTAAGTGTCTGTCAGGCTTTTATCTGATCCTTCCTCCCTTCCTCCCCTGCCCACCCCTTTTGTAAATGTCAACAACTTCCTGATGAGCCTGGTAGAGATGAATTTCACACCTTCCTTTTCTTTGTGAAGAAACTTGGGTGTTAATGGTACAGGATTGGGTACCATTGTATGACTCTGTGGCTGTCTGTGAGTAAAGCTGAGGGATGCCTGTGGAAAAAAAGTAGGAGAAGGTGAAGACATTTGAGAAATGAGACGAGGAAATAGGTTCAAATTGGTCTCATCTTTAAAAAGAGTGTTTGTTTTATTAGCAACTTTTAAATGTGTATTGGGAAAAGAATAATTTTAAAGAAGCTTAGTATTGAGAGTCTCAAAGAGTCTGGCAAAGAAAGGGCTGAGATTAGAGAACTGATTGGTAAAAATAAAGAAATAGAACAACAGTCAGAAAGAAAAACTGAAGACTCCTGTTTTTATTCTACAGGTGTATTTACAGGCTACAGCAATGGAAACTTGGTCAGTTGATCAGGTCTGCAGTTGGTTGGTGGAGAAAAACTTAGGAGAGCTAGTTCATAGGTTTCAAGGCGAGTTGTTTACACTTTCAAAAATGTTAATTGAGCAGCCTAGATATTGAGTGTCCTGTGTTATTGATTTTTTTTTTTCTAATGCATATGAACATTGATGCGGAGTTGCTGCAGTGGGAAACTCATTTCTCTACTGACTGTAGCAGAGTTTGCATTTGATCTGGTATCCACGAGAGAATCTAGTATTTCAAAAAGATCTCAAATAAGATAAATCTTGAGTAACTTAAAATCATATTTGATATATGCATTTGAGACTGCTTTTGTCTTTAAATATGCAGCTTGTGCATTTTTTTGTGCAGTTTTGCGTAGTGTTGGATTTACAAGTATGGAATGTTACCTGGTAGGTACCATGAAGAATACTTTTCCGAAAATATTTTTTCCTTATCAAAACAGTGTCTGTTAGAACGAATCGGGAGAGGGGAGGCATTAATGTGGAAGTAATGTGGAAGTAAAAAGTTTTTATTGTGACTCTAGGTTGTGGTACTTTCTTAGGAGCAAACATGTATTTGGAATTATGCAATATTAGTGTTCTATTTTTGTCAAAAACACAGATAATTTTATAACTGCAAAGCACAAGTTTAGATGCATCTTTTAATACCGGAGATAATTCTGCCTGCACAGAGTGCTGTGTTTTATAGTGCTTTACCCAGCAGACAGGTAGAGACATTTTTTTTTCTTTTTCCCAGAGGAAGAAGTAAGTGGGGCCGCTCTTCTAGTGCTTAATGATCGGATGGTTCAGCAACTAGTAAAGAAAATTGGGCACCAGGCTGTTCTAATGGATTTAATTAAAAAATATAAGCAGAAGAGTCAAGAACTGAAGTCCCCTGGAGAAACAGCCCCGGTCACGCAAGCAGAAGCACCGCCAGAGTAAGTGTTCAGGAATGGCTTTATTTTTGCTGTGTTTTCCTGATGATGGCTGTAGCGTGACATCTGGGGTTTAAACCTCTTTGAAAATTGTGGCCATTTGCAGATTGTGTGTGCAGTGTAACTTTTTGCAAAGTTTTATGAGTCAAGATACTTTTATTTTTAAATGCACCAGTTTTTTAAACACTCCGTTTGTTAAGGAAGACCTGTAAGCCCAGAGTTCCTACATAGAAAGCTCTATAACAAGCAGTTAAACTGTACATATAACACCAGCAGAAATGAACTCCTGCAGCTTAGGTCTTAAAACTAGTGTTTGAGAAAGGCATCTTTTTCTGCTCCTTTGCTTTTCCCAAAGCTATTTGTGTATTTATTTATTTGCCAAGGATTCCTTATAGTAACTAATTTATATTCTCCTCTAGAGGCCTTCATAATATAATTTGCTAAAGACTCTTGCTGCGATGGATTTTTTAATTTCTCAAGAGTATTCTTGGAGTACTGAATGCTATGATAGCATCCCACAAAACTCATGTAGAAAAATTTGTGATGGCTTTGAGGTTTAGTGATGTTTCTGTTTGTTTTTTATCACTGACTTCTGCAATAAAAAGGAATAATAACAGGAATTATAAAATTAAAAATTGCACTTTGCAATTCTATGCCCCAGGATCATCTCCGGCATTCTGTTTTGGTTTTTCCGTATTTGAGACTTTTTGCAAGGTTTCTAAGTTTAAATAATTACTGCAGACCAATTATTAATTTTTAAAGTAAGATTATGATGTTTGGTGAAATTCATTCTAAGTTTTTACTTTAAGTTTTTCAGGTTTTATCTGTCAAACTATATATTCTGTCTTGCTCTTTTATAAGCAATACAATGTTAGAGTGACCCGGCTTAAGTAATTTGACTTCTAGAATATTTGGATATTTGGGACAAGGAGGGGAATGGGTAGACTTGAAGGAATGGTCCACAGTTGGTCTGGAGGTTCTACCACTTGATTTATTTGGAGGATTTCTTCTAAACATTGTTTTGACATATCTATGTAAAAGATACGTGACTTTTGTTGAAGTGCACATTGTATGCTTTTACTCCTTTCCAGCAAAGGGAGGGTGTAAACCTCAAATAGAGCTCAAAGTAATTTCCCAGCATTCTTGGATGAGTTGGACTTTTGAGCTGGAAGTTCTCCTCAGTTGACTGGAATCTTGATATTGCCTTAGGCAGAGCTTGGAAGAAAACAGACACCCTGTTTCCACTGCAAATCAGTTTATAATGTTCTCTAGTAAATGAGAACTAACTGGACTGCCAGGAAACCCGGGCATCATTCCTGGTTCCACCACTGACTTGGATTGATTATGTTAAATGTTGACACTCCTGTTGCTTCATCTGTAGGTTGTGAAAAGTAATACAGTACTTAACTCCCTGTTAATTCACACTGATTTTAGGAGTATCACAGTCTTTGAGAAAACCTCTCCTCCTTCTCCCAGACCAAAACAGTCTTTTGCTAAATATTAAGCTTTGTTAACCTGGTTAAGAAAGCCATTTTCAAATGTAACCAAGACTTGGAACACTGGTTTTCCAGGGACCGAGTGGGGGCTTTTCACCCAGTAAATAGTTGACTCTAAGGTTTGTGTTGTCTTGCATTCAAATTAAATTATTCTGGTGCAAAATCACAATTGCAGGTGGGTTTATAGGTTATAGTTTGTTAAAATGTTTATTGGCTATATTTGCTTATTGTCAAATATATAGTCACTTGACAAATATATTGTCCTATGGGAATCATGATAATAGAAAAAGGTATGAGAATATGCTATTTATTTAATATGCTACTTAATTAAACCCTTTTAGGAAGTGCTTAATAAAGGTAGGAAACTTGGCATAGTAAAAAGAACCCTGAAGCTAGGTATTAAAACACTTGATTTTAAATCCCTGTTCTGATATTAGCTACTCATCTAAACTTGGAGATTTGCTTGACTTTTCTTAGTTTTAACTGTAAAATGAAGTGAGTAGAATAAATGATGCTTAAGACTCCTCCTTCTAAATGGTTTATAAAATGGCACTCTAGATCAGAGACTGCAGATGGGTTTCAACTTGCATGTAAATTTCATTTACTGGCTAATGGCTGCCTGGTATGTTATTTTGAAAAAAACTTTACAGGCCACATCTGGACAGGATATTTGGCATCCTATTCAGACTTAGGCAGATGATAGGAATATGTAATAGGTAGGAGTATCTGCAGTTGCTTTTTGGTGTCGTTCTTGTTGAAGCTGGTAGAAAAATCACTGGACAGGAAGTTGGAAAGTTGGAAGTTGGAAAACTGAGCTCAACTGGTGCTGCTACTGAGTAGCTTGCAGTGGTGAGCAAGTTGTTTTCCTTTCAGGGCTTTAGTCGTATCACTTAGAAAATGAGGGTGTTAGTGAAGTGTGGTTCAAAGATCATGAAATTTTACAGATAATAAAAGGTCCCCCAAAATGACAGGGAACAGAGAAAGGATCTGACATAGAGTTCATTTTTTGCTCTTTTTTTTTTTGCCAAATAAGAATATTAACCAATAAAAGTACATTCTGTCATCACTGTTATTTCATAAAGGAAAGGATTATCGTAACACCATTTATAAATGTGACGGATTGGTGAAAACAGCACTGTGAACTGGCATTGTCTCTCTCCTGGCATGTATGAACTGAGTGAGATGACCTCAGAGGATTTCTCTTTCAGTTCTCTTAGTCAGGACTCTAAAGTGGAGCTTAAAAGTGGACACACACACACACACAAAAGTGGACACAGATCATAGTGTTTCTACGGGCTGACTCCTACTCTCTGTGACAGCAGTAGTTGTGACCCCTGTTGAATAGCCCCTGACCCACCTTTTCTTTCTTGGTGACAGGGATGAACAGTCCTCCAGTCCAACCAGTCGTGGGGAGCAGATGCCATCTTTCTATCCAGTTGAAAACCATAATAATGATCTGATTGACCAAAGAGTACTGAAACAGAGGTGGGATTGACAACTTCTAAACATTTGAAATCCAAATGATAATATTTGCCTATATTTTTACGAGGTTTCGTGTGTTTAAATGTATTTCTGAGTGGAAGCTATTTGTTTTTCTGGAAGGGATTTTTGTAAATGAAGTGATGAAGATATTTGGTAAGAGATGAAGGTTAAACTTTTTGATCTTCACATTGAAAAAGTAAAGTTTTGAGATGATATCATGCATCTTTCAATTACACGTTGTTAAGGAAAAAGATGATTTCTCTGCCCTACACTGTCCGGAGTGATTGGCAGTAGCCACAAAGATGGAATTTATTCAGTAAATAGTGTCCTATAGAATATGCCTTTTGTGGAGTCTGTTTCGGATTTGAGTTTTGTAGTTGGTGTCTTAACTCGACGGCTCCTGATGGAAGCACTGCTTTGGTAAACATTTCCTCATATTCCTACACTGGGATTTTGGGCTGTAGTATTTCAATATACGGGCTATGCTGGAACAGAGGAAAACTATAGACCTAGAGAATCAGACCCAGTAGAGGTTTCCTACTTTGTCTGTAGCGCTCAGACAAAGTTCTGAGGGGGACTGTGGGTAAGATATGGTCCGAGAGTCATGGTGGCCTATACAGCATTTTCCAGCCACCTGGCCTGTGCAGTTCACGCATCACTCGTGATACGTATTGTTTGCAGCAGCTGATGAGCAAGTGCTTTTTGTTAAATGTACTGTCACTGAAAGGAGAGATGTCAGCTGGCGTAGAAGAATAGTCAGGCAACAGTCAAGCCAGGGTGTGGTCCTTTATAGTTTATCATTTCGTTTAGCCCACACAGAAGTCCTGCAAGGTGGGCATAATTCTCTTTTATGTGAATGAGTTAAACTGAGATTTAGAGAAGTCAAGGGGCCTCTAGCTAGGTTTCCCAAATGGGCTGTTCTCACCTCAGCACAGAATCTACCGCCATCGGTGTGGGAGCTCAGGGGACCAAAGGCAGCAGCAGCCCCAGCCCCTGGCTGCCTGCCCCCAGAGGCCCCGTGAGTGCAGGAAACACCGCACCTTGATCAGGAGCTCTTGCAAATGGGCTTCAGCTCTGGGCGTCCTCTCTGTTCTCTTTCTCTCTCCACCACCTTCAACCTCGCACTCTCACCCCCGGGCTCAAAGTCTCCAGCTGCCCAAGATGTCCCAGTGTTAGGGTCCATCTTCCTCCGTGCCGTTGGTTCCCATTTGGGGTGGTGAGCAAGGAGGTAGAGGGGGATGTCCTACGTGGTCTTCCTGGTCTGAACTATGGTTCAGAAGACGTAAATACATTTCAGTGGTGGCTTCATTCACCTCCTTTCTACTCATGGGTGCTTGTTGGTCCCGAGTGCTGTCTTTGATGTGGATCCAGGTGTGCAGAGTCAGCCACGCGTCCTCAGCGACCCCTTCAGGAAGCTGCCCAAAGCAGCCGGGCCTTCTCTGACTGTCCTGCAGAGACAGGAGGGGTGATGATTCGTCCCAGTGGTCCAGCCCTAACACCGCTGTGAATCAGTATCCAAACAGCAAAACAGGAATCATGAACACAGTGCATGCCTCATGGTGCTTCTGTGAGGACCATTACCTAAAAACAGATAATACCTGCTCGGTGCTAAGCACAGTGGAAGCACCTGGAAAGCACTCAGTGTACCGCCATCTACACAGCACTCCTCCAGGCAGTAATCCCACTTGCCTGAGGACTTCTTTCCTCTCCCTGCTGCTGCCTGTGGGAAATGAGGATGCCACCTTCTACAAGTTCTCTAGGTCGTTTCTCTTCCTCAGCCCTCTGATGGTGTTCCGTTCTCATACGGTCCTGCGATGCTGGCCAGGCAGGGTTATTATTCCCCTTTTTTTTCACGAGGCTGATCAAAGACACAGCCTGTGCTTCAGGGTATTTCTCATTCTTTATAGTGTCTGGCGTGGAAAAAAACAGAATTGAGTTAGAAATGGAGAGAAGTAAGAGGGTTTGGAAACCAGAGCCAATACTCTGGGATCTTTCTTCTAATCCTAAAGTCTCTCCTAATCTATATGACCACCTTCTAGCCATCACTATCCACAAGCACCGCAGAGTTAAACATGTCCAGAAATGAGCTCATGTCCCTCGCCTTAGCATATATATATATAGGCGTAAGAAATACAAATGTATGCAAACCCAGTGCCCTGGGTACAGAAGCACTGGGGCGAGAAAGCCGGGGGTGAAGCTGTCCCGCCTCTCATGGATCCACACGATGGCTGTCTCCGTCTCCCTTCCTCATCTGCTTCAGTCCCTTGCTTCTTCCTGTGAGGATGGGTTATCCTACTACTCATGGCTGCTCTGCCCCGTTCAGACTGGCTGGCCATAGCACTGCCTCCAGAGGAAGTTCTCCCTGAAAACAGCGCAGGTCGTTCCAGCCAACAGACTCAGCCTTTCAGTGTTGCTTAGTTCAGCATCTGGGGAAGAGGACCTGAGGGGTCTGTTGTGGATCAGATGTCCCCTCCTGGGCAATCAGCTATGTGTGGACAGATGAGGACAAGGCAGGGGAACCTGTTTTAAATATTTTCACTGCGATCCTGCCCTTTGTCCAGGGCTATGGAATGGAGCGGGACAGAAGATTCTCTCCCTTCCCAAGTCCTGTCTCACACAGTGGCTCCATCATCCAGCCGTGTGAGTTAAAAATCACTGGAGTCGAGCTTCCCTGGTGGCGCAGTGGTTGAGAGTCCGCCTGCCGATGCAGGGGACACGGGTTCGTGCCCCGGTCCGGGAAGATCCCACGTGTCGCAGAGCGGCTGGGCCCGTGAGCCATGTGGCCGCTGAGCCTGCGCGTCCGGAGCCTGTGCTCCGCAACGGGAGAGGCCACAACAGTGAGAGGCCCGCGTACCACCAAAAAAAAAAAAAAAAAAAAAAATCACTGGAGCCTCCCTTGATCCCCTCGTCCTGCCCTTCTGCCTAGGGTGCTATTCATTCAACAGGTGTTGATTAAGAGCCTATTGCATGGCTCCTGGGTCAGGCTGTGTTGTTCCCTTCCCTTCCCTACCTGCTCATTTTTGAAGACTCTGCACAAAATCCCTCTTTTGGAAGGAAGCCCCTCCATTGATATTCCAGGTCAGGCAAGGAGCCCTTCTATCCTCTACGTTTCTCTTGCTTCCCTTGTAAAACTAGATAATGGAACTGATCACTTTAAAGTTTGTATTCCTTCCTTAGAAGCACCTCCTGGGCAAAGACCATACCCTTTTGTCCTTGTAAACACAGCATTTGGCATAGTTCCTGACACACAGGGGCTAAATAGGAGTTTTTAATTGAAATGAGGATGCATGTTCCAGTGAAAGACTGAATGTATCTTCATGGGACAGGATAAATATTTGAATAGCATCAATTTCTTTTTAGACCTTTCTGATACAATTCCTGCTGAATATGCTAATTTTTTAAACAGAATTAAACTCCAGGAGTTTATGCGCCACTCACACATAACAGGCTAGAAAGCTGATGGTTGGCTACTGCTTGCGCGAGGTAGGGAGGGATGGTGGACCAAGTGCCAGCTTTGGGGTCTCACACAGCTGGGTGGGAATCCCGACTCTTCACTCTTCTCCAGGTGGTCTCTGAACAGTGTGTGATGGGGACACCCACCTGCTCGTGAGATGACAATTAAAGTACCTGGCAGCTGTTATCACACCTTACAAGGTGGCCGTCATCATTCTTGTGATATTTTTTCCCAAGTTCCCTAAAATGAACATGTGTTTTCCATCCAGATTATTTGCAGACAAGAAGTCAAAGAAGGCTCTAGAGGCAGGACATTCACGTGACTTTGGCCCTTGAAAAGATGTGTGTGTCCCAGTGGATGAATTCCAAGTCCCAAGGAAACACTAGGGTGCTGTGACCTAGTGCCGTTTTCTTTGGTGATAGGTGATCCCGTGCTCTTTACTGAATCGCTTAAATGCCCTTTCTTGATGGAAGGCTTATAAGGTCCCATCCTCAGCATGTGTTGGCAATCCTTTAGAAGGACTTTCTTTCCATGCTATGCTTCATTTTTCCTCTACACTATTTGAAACTGTTTGCTCCCCTTTTAGTACCTAGTAAGGCATGAAATCAGATCAATGTAGAGGTAGAGGTTTCCTAAATGTCACTTTAAAAACACTGGGCTTGAACTTTAAATACATGCATGCAGAGATTTTGCTTCAGCCTTTGGGTGTAATTATAAATAAGTCACAGTTTCCCTCCTATTTAAAAATTATTTTAACGATGATTTTTTTCTGGGTCTGGCTACTGCTGTAAGATGCTGTGGAGTGATTTTACCCGCCCGCCTATGCTCAGGAGGGAGAATGTCAGTGGGTCCGCATTTAATGTATTGTTTGTAGTCACTGCCACACACACAGCTCAGATACCACGTCTTATCCAGCACGTGGTAACAAAGGGAGGTTCAGTGAATTGCACCAAAGACAACACAGGTGATAAATTGTCACATTTAGATGCTGAATCCCAGGTCAGTGAAACAACAAGGATCCCTCAGAGTGAAGTGCAGGATCCCACATCTCCTACCCCACAGGTGTATAGAACACCCCACACCTAAGGGTTGTGTGTTTGGAAGTGTTATATTGTAACTCTAGTCCTTGATTGGAGATTCCCAGTGTACATTAACATAGTAAATGCTATGAGGAGTCCTACAGTAAGAAAACCCCTTTCACTGTGTCTGGCCCAGAATTCTTTATTTGTGTAACAACTGTTAGCATTACAGGAAACACCTTAGGAAATACTGACTTAAAGCTGTCTTACTTAAGTCAGGATTCATTCATTCATTCCATAGTAGATACTGCATTCTTACTCTGTGCCAGGCAGTGGTAGACACAGAGGGTACAGGGGTGAGCAGAGCAGACCAAGCCTCCCAGCTCACAGAGTTCACGTTCACGTTCTAATGGTGGGGGGAATAACAAATACATATGATATTGCATTGTAAATATGTTTAAGTGCTATGAAGGCCGATAATGCCAAGAAAAAAGGGGGGGATAGAGAGTGATCAGTGTGTGTTTGTGCATATGTGTGTGTTAGCTACAGGAGGGTTCTATTTCAGATGGGGTTTTCAGTTAAGTCCTTCAACTTTGACTAAGTAATGCTTGAGCAGAGACTCAAATGAAATGAGCTAGAACCGAAATTTCCTTCAGTGGAAGATATCTGTGGACCCAGCCAAACAGGAATTACAAAATCAGGGACAGTTGGGCTGACATGACTGTTAAATAACTCTCTGACTGCTGCCCATTCCCATTAAATCTAATGGGACGTCTTCGGAGAGATCAAAATAAGCTGGATTTCTAGTCTCTTTTTCCCTTTCGTTCAGTCCAAAAGTTACTAAATATATCCCATGAGCTAGGTATTATATAGACAGTGGGTGAAGCGGGGGCAATTTTATCCTTGCCTAGGGGAACTCAGAGTCTGACAAGAAAGATACATAAGTTAATAACTGCGATATTGAGAAAGAGATGCAGAAATAGATATGCACAGGGTACAGAAAAAGCACAGAAGAAGGATAAATAAGACTTTCAGGGAAGTGAGTATGGAGAAGGCCCCTGGGGGAAGTCTGCACAAAAACTGAGGGAGGATTTTGAAACATGATTAGAATTGCATCTGAAGGAAGATGGAGCAAGATAAGCAAAGGACATTCACAGCAAAGCAAACAGGATGTGCAAAGGTACAGGCACCTGAAACGGAAGAGGGCATTCTATTTGGAATAAGTATTTTTGGAATGTGAGAGACAGAGGCAGAGGAAATGGACTTTCTGGGAATGATGAGAGGTGCTGTTAGGGAGGTAAGGAACCTCAGTGCTGTGTCAATGGACAAGACAGTGCTTTTTAACTGTGACTGTACATTAGATTCTCCTGGAGGACTTAAGCAAAATATAGCAGGGCCCTAGACCAGTGTTCCTCAAACTCAAAGGTAATTAAAGGCTACCTAGGAATCTTATTAAAATGCAGATTCTAACTTAGTAGGTCGGGGTGGGCCTCAAGATTCAGCCTTTCTAACAGACCCCCTAAGAAATGCCAAGCTGTCCTAGGACTACCCTGTGTAGTAGTAGCAAGTCATTTCTGGAGGTGTACAATAGACTGGATGCTTGTGTCCCTCCAAAATTCTTATGTTGAAACCCTAATCCCAATATGATGGTATTTGGAGGGAGAGGACTTCTGGGAGGTAATTAGGTCATGAAAGTGGACCCCTCTTGGATGGGATTAGTGTCATTATAAGAAGAGTCCAGAAAGCTAGCTAGCTCTCTTTCTGGCACATGAGGACACAGCAAGAAGACAGCCTTCTGTAAACCTGGAAGAGGGCATTTATCAAGAACCCAACTTTGCTGTCACCCTCATCTGGAACATCCAGCCTCCATAACTGTGGGAAATTAATGTTTATGGTTTAAGCCACCCAGTTTAATGGTAATCTGGTATAAATCAAGTTACTTGAATCTTTACAAATAGGAAACTTTTATTTTTATGATGCTACATAGTGGAGGAACTGGCAAGCCACAGCCTAGATGACACACAGTTGGGAGAAGACTGTCAATCTTTTTTTTTTTTTTTTCCCCATAAAACCAGCACTCTGGGCCAGATTTGAGAAGTGAATTTTACACCTCTATCTCCGAGGATGTATGCTGTTCACTGTGAGGTCAGGATTCAAAATCTAGTAGTATACAGGTGGATTAATAAAAAGCTGCCCTAGATCCATTCAACCCTGAACTACCAGATTTTGATAAATCCGAACTACAAAATAGTAGTACTCAACCATTTTGCAACAATTGTGTAGGTAGTGTCTCATTAATTTTTCTTTTGTATGAATGAGGAATTAAAAAGAAAGAGGGACTCAGACATGATAGCTCCATGAGATCTGTTTTTGTGACTCTGATGCTAATAAGTGTAAATATTGAGAGTAAAGGCCAGAAGTTTCTGGGTCTTTGTCTATCTCTCAATACCAAGAAGAATTGGGGAATAGGAAGAAATAAAAGATTTACGTATTTTATGCTTCTTTGCTTGATTAGTCAGGGCCCCAAAAGTTCCTGGGGTCTTGAATCTCGCACTGGCAAGCAGGGACCGGGAGGATTTGAGAGGTGCCTGTTTGTGCCACAGCAGAGTGCCTGATGCCATCCACATCTTTACCTCTACTTTGTGCCTGATTATGTGTTCACACATGCCTTTCAGAAACTAAATTCTTCTGGAAGTCTCATAGATTAAATAGCAGCTGTGATAGCCCAGAGCTGTAAAACATAAATTAAAAGCAATCATCAAAATGCTGAGAATGAGGAGCTAACATTGTCTGAAGTAGTGGTCGTTACCATCAGTTGCAGCAAGAAAGCAGCATTTCCTTCATGGTCCTTGCATGTCTTGCAGTGACATTGTTCACTGTTTTCAGAGATGGCCTCTCACCCTGCTCATTGGCATGTATCTCTTTATTGGGCTTTTCAGAACTTCTTGTTTACTTTGTTTCCTTAGCAGTGGAAAGTCTTGCCTAGGTAAAGCAAAGCAGGTAATTCTCAGAGTACTGGCATCAGAACACAGAAGCAATATTTCTGTTTAACTTTGTAATTTGGTGAAATTTGGTCCCTCTTTTGAAGATATGTATGATGAGGTCCTTTTCTGTCCTATGGTAAGATGATAGCAAGTTCTTTAAACAAATGTCTAAGCCTCCTGTAGCTTCCTTTCTCTTCTTCTATATTCCAAAAACACTGAAACTTTTAGATGTTGCTGTGGTTACATGCCATTTAGTTCCAGAGTTGATAATATAAAAACTGGGCATCCCAATATATACCATTTTCAGTGTATAAAGTCTGCAAGCTTGGGTGTGGAAAAGAATAAAATGAATGTAGCCTTGTGGAACACAGTCTTTCAGTTAGGTCCCTGGAGAGCATGGTATTTGTCGCTGCTTTCTCTTCCGGGGGTGGGAGTACTACTGCTGATGGTAGTGGTACTTTAGATGTGAAGACTCAGACCAGTAGCAAGAAAGGCTGTTCTTCACAGCAACGTCCTCACTTGTCTCTTTCCCTTCTTCCTTGAGGACCAGAAAGCAATACCATTTTACAAGACTAGAAAAGCATCACAATCCCTCAAGATAGCAGATTATCTCCAAGCTGGGGCCGCTAGAAAAAGGTGTCATTTGTTACCTAAATTCTAGGAAAGCAGGCATGATTCATAACGACTCCAAAAGTCAACCAGAAGTCAGTTGAGTGTGATGTGAACTCTGCCCTTTGTTCTGTAAAGAATCCACATGCGATGCAGCTGAAGCCTGGTGAGAAACTGAGAAAACATCTTTGGGACGTTTTTTTCGGTGGTGTTTGATCATTTTGTAATTCTCAACAGCCACAGTCTAATTCCTAGGTACGCTTTGTGTATACAGAGGACTCTACTCCAATCCCCAGATCTGCCTCTCTTGCATTTGGGTCCCACTGGTTTTCACATCTCAAACTTCTGGACTTGGTGATGTTAAATGTTACATTTAATGTTTTATATCTCTCTCAAATGTTCCTAAAACTTTCTACAACATTTTTGTTACAAACTGTTCCACTCAACAATGACACAGGGAAATCAAAACAGATAAGGAGCCCAGACATAAGATGACTACTCACAGGGCCAGTGTTGGACCAGGCCACGTGGGAGATTCAGACAAGAAAGACCACCCAAGAGGCAGGAGAGTGGGGAAGAGAATCCACCTGGGGACGGGGCTAAGACGAGCCTAGAAGATCGAGGGAAACTTAGGGCATTGGGGTGAGAGAAACAACTGCTAACACATGCATAGTGTGGCCTGGAGACTTAGTAGGCTTGAACCTCGGCTGGATCTGAGAACTCACATTGGATACTAGCTGATAATAAAACGGCACACAAAATTGGACCATATTATGAATTGTCCTAATTATTAAGTAAGTTATGAAACTGGAGATAAAACAAGTAATCCCTACCCTCATGTATGTCTCTTCTGCTCCCTGCCATGGCTCAACATCTGCCTTCCATACATTGAGATTTTTTCTTAGGAGAGCTGGAGTTCCATTGGCCCTGTTCTGCATAGGGCCATCTTCTTTATCCTAGGCGAGCCCCATATTGTCTGTTCCTTGCGAGTAAAATAATTAGGTGAATTTTCTTGCTTATTAAGGTTAAAGAAAGTTTTTCTAGTCAATGACTTTTTTTTTCTAACATCTATATTGGAGTATAATTGCTGTACAGTGTTGTGTTAGTTTCTGCTGTACAACAAATTGATTCAGCTAAATGAATGCGTATATCCCCATATCCCCTCCCTACTGCGTCTCCCTCCCACCCTCCCCATCCCACCCCTCCAGGTGTTCGCAAAGCACCAAGCTGATCTCCCTATGCTATATGGCTGCTTCCCACTAACCATCTATTTTACATTTGGTAGTATATATAAGTCCATGCCACTCCCTCACTTCGTCCCAGCTTACCCTTCCCCCTCCCCGTGTCCTCAAGTCCATTCTCTATGTCTGCATCTTTATTTCTGTCCTGCCCCTAGGTTCTTCAGAACCAATTTTTTTTTTTGAGATTCCATATGTAGGTTACCATAAAGTATTTGCTTTTCTCTTTCTGACTTACTTCACTTTGTATGACAGACTCTAAGTCCATCTATCTCACTACAAATAACTCAATTTCGTTTCCTTTTATGGCTGAGTAATATTCCATTGTATATATGTGCCACATCTTCTTTATCCATTCATCTGTCGATGGACACTTAGGTTGCTTCCATGTCCTGGCTATTGTAAATGGAGCTGCAGTGAACATTGTGGTACATGACTCTTTTTGAATTATGGTTTTCTCAGGGTATATGCCCAGTAGTGGGAGTGCTGGGTCGTATGGTAGTTCTATTTTTTATTTTTGTTTGGTTTTTTTTGCGGTACGCGGGCCTCTCACTGTTGTGGCCTCTCCCATTGCAGAGCACAGGCTCCGGACACGCAGGCTCAGTGGCCAAGGCTCACGGGCCCAGCCACTCCGCGGCATGTGGGATATTCCCGGACCGGGGCATGAACCCGTGTCCCCTGCATCGGCAGGCGGATTCTCAACCACTGCACCACCAGGGGAGCCCTATTTTTAGTTTTTTAAGGAACCTCCATACTGTTCTCCATAGTGGCTATGTCAATTTACATTCCCACAAACAGTACAAGAGGGTTCCCTTTTCTCACACCCTCTCCAGCATTTATTGTTTGTAGATTTTTTGATGGTGGCCATTCTGACTGGTGTGAGGTGACACCTCATTGTAGATTTGATTTGCATTTCTCTAATGATTAGTGATGTTGAGCATCCTTTCATGTGTTTATTGGCAATCTGTATATCTTCTATGGAGAAATGTCTATTTAGGTCTTCTGCCCATTTTTGGATTGGGTTGTTTGTTTTTTTCATATTGAGATGCATGAGCTGCTTGTAAATTTTGGAGATTAATCCTTTGTCAGCTGCTTCATTTGAAAATATTTTCTCCCATTCTGAGAGTTGTCTTTTCGTCTTGTTTATGGTTTCCTTTGCTGTGCAAAAGCTTTTAAGTTTCATTAGATCTCATTTGTTTATTTTTGTTTTTATTTCCATTTCTCTAGGAGGTGAGTCAAAAAGGATCTTGCTGTGATTTATGTCATAGTGTGTTCTGCCTATGTTTTCCTCTAAGAGTTTTATGGTATCTGGCCTTACATTTAAGTCTTTAGTCCATTTTGAGTTTATTTTTGTGTATGATGTTAGGGAGTGATCTAATTCCATTCTTTTACATGTAGCTGTCCAGTTTTCCCAGCACCACTTATTGAAGAGGCTGTCTTTTCTCCATTGTATATTCTTACCTCTATATCAAATATAAGGTGACCATATGTGCATGGGTTTATCTCCTGTTCCATTGATCTATATTTCTGTTTTTGTGCCAGTACCATACTGTCTTGATTACTGTAGCTTTGCAGTATAGTCTGAAGTCAGGGAGCCTAATTCCTCAGGCTCTGTTTTTCTTTCTCAAGATTGCTTTGGCTATTCGGGGTCTTTTGTGTTTCCATACGAATCGTGAAATTTTTTGTTCTAGTTCTGTGAAAAATGCCATTGGTAGTTTGATAGGGATTGCGTTGAAGGTGTAGATTGCTTTGGGTAGTATAGTCATTTTCACAGTGTTGATTCTTCCAATCCAAGAACATGGTATATCTCTCCGTGTGTTTGTATCATCTTTAATTTCTTTCATCCGTGTCTTATAGTTTTCTGCATACAGGTCTTTTGTCTCACTAGGTAGGTTTATTCCTAGGTATTTTATTCTTTTTGTTGCAGTGGTAAATTGGAGTGTTTCCTTAATTTCTCTTTCACATTTTTCATCAGTAGTGTATAGAAATGCAAGAGATTTCTGTGCAGTTAATTTTGTATCGTGCTACTTTACCAATTTTATTGATTAGCTCTAGTAGTTTTCTGGTAGAGTCTTTAGGATTCTCTATGTGTAGTATCATGTCATCTACAAACAGTGACAGTTTTACTTCTTTTCCGATTTGGATTCCTTTTATTTCTTTTACTTCTCTGATGGCTGTGGGTAAAACTTCCAAAACTATATTGAATAATAGTGGTGAGAGTGGGCGACCTTGTCATGTTCCTGATCTAGGGGAAACAGTTTCAGTTTTTCACCATTGAGAATGATGTTGGCTGTGGGTTTGTCACATATGGCCTTTATTATTTTTAGGTAAGTTCCCTCTATGCCTACTTTCTGGAGGGTTTTTATCATAAATGGGTGTTAAATTTTGTCAAAAGCTTTTTCAGCATCTATTGAGATGATCGTATGGTTTTTATCCTTCAATTTGTTAATATGGTGTATCACATTGATTGATTTACATATATTGAAGAATTCTTACATTCCTGAGATAACCCCACTTGCTCATGGTGTATGATCCTTTTAATGTGCTGTTGGATTCTGTTTGCTAGTATTTTGTTGAGGATTTTTGCCTCTATGTTAATCAGTGACATAGGCCTGTAGTTTTCTTTCTTTGTGACATCTTTGTCTGGTTTTGGTATCAGGGTGATGGTGGCCTCGTAGAATGAGCTTGGGAGTGTTCCTCCCTCTGCTATATTTTGGAAGAGTTTGAGAAGGATAGGTGTTAGCTCTTCTCTAAATGTTGGATAGAATTCACCTGTGAAGCCATCTGGTCCTGAGCTTTTGTTTGTTGGAAGATTTTTAATCACAGTTTCAATTTCACTGCTTGTGATTGGTCTGTTTATATTTTCTATTTCTTCCTGGTTCAGTCTCAGAAGGTTGTGCTTTTCTAATAATTTGTCCATTTCTTCCAGGTTGTCCATTTGATTGGCATATAGCTGCTTGTAGTTATCTCTCATGATCCTTGTATTTCTGCAGTGTCAGTTGTTACTTCTTTTTCATTTCTAATTCTGTTGATTTGAGTCTTCTCCCTTTTTTTCTTGGTAAGTCTGGCTAATGGTTTATCAATTTTGTTTATCGTCTCAAAGAACGAGTTTTCAGTTTGTTTCTTTCATTTCTTTTTCATTTATTTCTGATCTGATCTTTATGATTTCTTTCCTTCTGCTAACTTTGGGGTTTTTTTGTTCTTCTTTCTCTAATTGCTTTAGGTGTAAGGTTAGGTTGTTTATTTGAGGTGTTTCTTGTTTCTTGAGGTAGGATTGTATTGTTATAAAGTTCCCTCTTAGAACTGCTTTTGCTGCATCCCATAGGTTTTGGGTCATCGTGTTTTCACTGTCCTTTGTTTCTGGGTATTTTTTGATTTCCTCTTTGATTTCTTCAGTGATCTCTTGGTTATTTAGTAGTGCATTGTTTAGCCTCCATGTATTTGTATTTTTTACAGTTTTTTTCCTTTAATTGATATCTAGTCTCATAGCGTTGTGGTTGGAAAGGATGATTGATATGATTTCAATTTTCTTAAATTTACCAAGGCTTGATTTGTGACCCAAGATATGATCTATCCTGGAAAATGTTCCATGAACACTTGAGAAGAAAGTGTATTCTGTTGTTTTTGGATGGAATGTCCTATAAATATCAATTAAGTCCATCTTCTTTAATGTGTCATTTAAAGCTTGTTTCCTTATTTATTTTCATTTTGGATGATCTGTCCATTGGTGAAAGTGGGGTGTTAAAGTCCCCAACTATTATTGTGTTACTGTCAGTTTCCCCTTTTATGGCTGTTAGCATTTGCCTTATGTACTGAGGTGCTCCTATGTTGGGTGCATAAATATTGACAATTGTTATATCTTCCTCTTGATCCCTTGATCATCATGTAGTGTCCTTCTTTGTCTCTTGTAATAGTCTTTACTTTAAAGTCTATTTTGTCTGATATGAGAATTGCTACTCCAGCTTACTTTTGATTTCCATTTGCATGGAATATCTTTTTCCATCCCCTCCCTTTCAGTCTGTATGTGTCCCTAGGTGTGAAGTGGGTCTCTTGTAGACAGCATATGTACGGGTCTTGTTTTTGTGTCCATTCAGCCAGTCTATGTCTTTTGATTGGAACATTTAATCCATTTACGTTTAAGTTAATTCTCGATATATATGTTCCTATTACCATTTTCTTGTTTTGGGTTTGTTATTGCAGGTCTTTTCCTTCTCTTGTGTTTCTGGTCTGGAGAAATTCCTTTAGCATTTGTTGTAAAGCTGGTTTGGTGGTGCTGAATTCTCTTAACTTTTGCTTGTCTGTAAAGCTTTTGATTTCTCTGTCAAATCTGAATGAGATCCTTGCTGGGTAGAGTAATCTTGGTTGTAGGTTTTTATGTTTCATCACTTTAAATAGGTCCTGCCACTCCCTTCTGGCTTGCAGAGCTTCTGCTGAAAGATCAGCTGTTAACCTTATGGGGATTCCCTTGTATGGTATTTGTTGTTTTTCCCTTGCTGCTTTCAATATTTTTCTTTGTATTTAATTTTTGATAGTTTGATTAATATGTGTCTTGTCTTGTTTCTCTTTGGGTTTATCCTGTATGGTACTCTCTGTGCTTCCTGGACTTGATTGACAATTTCCTTTCCCATGTTAGGAAGGTTTTTGACTATAATCTCTTCAAATATTTTCTCAGACCCTTTCTTTTACTCTTCTTCTGGGACCCCGTAATTCGAATGTTAGTGCGTTTAATGCTGTCCCAGAGTCTCTGAGACTGTCCTCCATTCTTTTTATTCTTTTCTCTTTATTCTTCACCCTGGCAGTTATTTCCACCATTTTATCTTCCAGCTCACTTATGCATTCTTCTGTCTCAGTTATTGTGTTATTGATACCTTCTAGAGTATTTTTAATTTCAGTAATTGTGTTGTTCCTCACTGTTTGCTCTTTAGTTGTTCTAGATCCTTGTTAAATGTTTCCTGTATTTTCTCCACTCTGTTTCCATGATTTTGGATCATCTTTATTATCATTACTCTGAATTCTTTTGCAGGTAGGTTGCCTATTTTGTCTTCATTTATTTGGTCTTGTAGGTTTTTACCTTGCTCCTTCATCTATTACAAATTTTTTTGTCATTTCATTTTTTTTTTTTTTTTGATGGGTGGTACTGTATTCCTTTCTTACTGCTTGTTTGGCCTGAGACGTCCAGCACTGGAGTTTGCAGGCAGTTGGATAGAGCCGGGTCTTGATGCTGAGATGAGAACCTCCATGAGGCCTCACTCTGATATTCCCTGGGGTCTGAGTTTCTCTGTTAGTCCAGCAGTTTGGACTCGGAGCTCCCACCACAGGAGCTCGGGCCCAACCTCTGGACTGGGAACCAAGATCCTGCAAGCTTCCTGGCATGGTTAAAAAAAAAAAAAAAAAAAAGGAAGAATGAAAGAAAAAAAGGACCAGTGCAATATCAAAGAATAAAAATAAAATAAAATCAGAAAGATAAAAGATATATCAGGAAAAATAAAACTATAATTGAAACAACTACAACAAGGTAAAATAAAACCACAACAGAAAAAAGGAAAAATAAAAAATAAAAAAGGTGTGTGGGGGGGGGGGGGCGGGGAACAAGCCAAAAGGAGAGATCACTAACAAAGTAAAAAGAATAAAATAAAATTAGAAAAATAAGAGATTTATTAGGAAAAATAAAAATATAAAAGCATCAACAACAATGAATCAACAAGGTAAAACAGAACCCCAGTCTAAAAGAAGAAAAAATAAAGAAACAAAGAAAACCTTGGCTATGGGCGGGGAATTTAAGCAGGGGGTGGGGTTTAAGGTGGGGCGGGACCTAGGCAGGTGGGGGGTGACCTTTGAGTGTGGGGCCAGGCCTCTGCTTAGGACCTGCTCAGAATGGGAGGGGAGAGGCAGTGCGTGGAAAGGAGGGCCTCTGGAGTGTGGAGTTCCGAGTTTGGAGGTAGGGCCCTGGGTGAGGGTGTGTGGGTGGGGTTTAGACCCAACAGGCTCCCGGGAGCCTAAGCGGACAGGGAAAGCGCTGGCCCCATTCCTTTCCATTTCTTCACACGCCTCCCCCACAGTCTCCACCAGGGTCTCCCCTGTCGACCCTGACCCCTAACCATGGGTGGGTCCCGCTGGGTGTAGGAACTCCTCCCCTCCCCCAGCCACCCCTCAGGGTGCCAGTCCTGGAGGTCCGGCCTTTAATTTTGCTCCCCCTTCCCTCCCTCGCATTCCCTTAGGACCCATGCGGCTGGAGGGAGTCTAGGTGGGCAGAGGATCAGGCTTGGGATCTTAGCAGGTTCCTGGGGGTCCAAGTGGGCAGGGGAAACCTGGCCATGCTCCCTTTTGATCCTCTGTCCTCCCAGTGGTTCCGGAATTTCCCCGTGCAGGCATGGGATCCCTTCCCCTCCCCCAGCCGCCCCTCAGGGGCACCAGTCCAATCCTGCCTCCACTTCTCCTCCTCCTGCACTCCCCCCATGCCCCACATCCTACCCGGACACTGGGGGTTCCTCCCATCCCTTTAGGTGTCTGTGGTCCCCCACTGGTGCCTGATAGGTGCCCTAGTTGTGAGGAGACACGAATTCCACGTCCTCCTAGTACACCGTCTTGACTCCACTCAGTCAATGAGCTTTTTCATGAGAACCTCCACCTCATAATTTTTTTTAATTAGCACATACTGCAGTAATAATACTATTAATTATCATATGTGTCAGCTTAACCTTATTGTAAGTTTTATTTTATTACAAATATAAACTCTACATACATACTGAGTGTTTAGTGCAATAGACTCTGATTAGTTAGACTGGGATCAATCCTAGCCATTAACATGTTTTAAAAGCTCTCCAGATGATTGTACTGTGTACCCAGGGTTGAGACCCACTGGATTAAAGATCTTTGTTCTGTGGTGGTATCTTGTTGAAGCGCACTGGTTCCGAGGTAGGAACAGAGATATCAGCATCCTCTTAGTCTGGGAATTTTTTCCACTCTGTGCACTTACTTTAAGCTGACTTCTAGGGTGTTCTGCCCAACTCTACCTAAATAAAGATATGAATAATCTTAACCTCACAGTAAAGTTTTTAAAATCCAGTGCAAATATTGTTTTACGGATGGGAAGTGATTGTGCCTGCAGTTATCTGCACCTAAATTAGAGTGTATTTTTAATTTCTGATTCTAGTATTCTGTGTAATACTAGTTTTGACTTGTATTAGTTAGCATAGCTTGTATTCTATTCACTCCCCAAATATCTTGTTAAATTGTTTTAATGTAAAGAAAAGGAAAATTTGATGCCCCTGATTTTGTTTAATTAAGAGCAAGATGGAATATCTGGCTTTGATAGAGCTTGTATGTGTCTAGTTACATTCTAGGTATTGGACAGAAATAAGATCATGCTATATAGTGCCTACCCTGATATTGAAAAGACATACAGAAAAAATATATAGAACAAGAAGGTAAAAATTGCCTCCAGCCTTATTTTATAGCATTGGAATGTGGAAGTTATCCATTGATGTGGTACTAAATAAGACATGGCAACCTCACAAGTCAAGGGGTCATGCAGCTAAATTAGCTTGAAACTCCTGAGGAAAAGGAGATAGATGTTAAAATCTTGTACTGAAGCCAAGTTTAACACCTGCACAGTTGCAGCACCTTTCAAAAATCTTGGGAAGGCACAAAATACAGCAAACAAAACTTGCCATTACGTTACACCCTTGGTTTAAGTAGATAAGGGAGAGATCATGGGAGAAAGAAATAATAGAATAGAATAGGAAAGGAAATAGGGATTGTAGAAGAGTATTTGCCACCTAGTACACCCCCAATAAATATTGGTTGAGTAAATGAATGAAATGAGAGAGGAACACTGGAAAATAATTTGGGCTGAGGCAAAAATTTCTTCTGGGAACGGCCTGCTGCTGTACTGAAGCCAGCGTTGAAATTATCGGTGTGCTCATTTAGCCAGGACATATTTTCATTGCTGATGCAGTTATTGCCAAAGAGGGAAAAAAAGGAGAAAGAGCTTATCATGAAAAGAGAGGAGAGTTCTTTCTCCTCTTTTCTTTATTCCGCATGTTTCATTATACCTCTTGCATTCTTACAAAATATGACCTAAAATTCTAAAGGAAACCTGGCCTTTCAAAGCTCATCTGAATTTTATTTGGACTACTAAGGCTTCCACGCCTGTACCAGAAAATTAACCTGCTTAAGTTAACTTAGGAAATCTTTCTTTGTCTCCTGCTTGGTTTGTCTCTATTACTTCACTTCCATTCCAATCAATCCTATTAGTGAAATGGATTAAAAGCTATCTATTGTCTCTGGTAACTTGCTTGGAAATTTTACTTTTTATACACTGGATCAATCACTAACTTTAAGGTTTTAAAGTGGTTCTGATATTTAATTTTATAAAAAACCTTATTGAGGTATAATTTTCATAACATAAAATTCACCCATTAAAGTATACAGCTCAGTTAATTTTAGCAAATTTATGCGGGTGTGCAGCCATTGTCACAATCCATTTTGGAATGCTTTCATCACCCTAAAATTCCCTGGTGTCCTTTTTTCAGTCAATCTTCACTCCATTCCCAGCCTCAGGCAACCATGGATTGCAAAATGATCTGCCTTCTGTAGCTATCATTTTCTATAGCCTTTTGTAGCAACTTATTCTGAATGGATCAGAATATCTGATACTTATTTTAAATTTAGAGACCAAGTTTACCTTATTAAAATAGCCAAGAACAACTAAATTAAGTGACTCTTGTATTTCACTACAAACAGAAGCCAAATAAGTTAATTAGAAGAATTTTCTGAAGCAGGTGCTAAGACTTTATCGTATGCCTCATTTGCTTTGCTGAATTGCAATTTACTCTCTTTTAGTTAGATACCTTGTTTAGTTTTGAGCTATGCATTACATATTAACTCTTCAAGATATATGGATCAATATTCTTTCCAACTTCAGACTTTATTCTGTAGTCTATACTGTTATGACATTTTTCTCCAGGATGACAAGTATTCGTGTGTGTGCAAAGGGAAAGAAAACAGAGATACCCGATGAGGCCTCAAACATTTGCAGGTAGATGATTGGATGGAAGATGGATTGATGACTTCCATATATTTAGGTCTCAAGAAAGTGGTTTCTATCATAAGTTCTCAGGGTGTAGAGAATAAGTTGCATATATTTGAAGCAGAATTTCACTCTTTGTGTGTTTTTATTTAACAGAAGGAACGTGAAACAGGTTCTAACAGGGAATAAAGCCTTACAATGGACTAAGTCCTATGTTTTACCAGAGTTTCCTTATGACGTCAAATGCATGTTAGCAGAACAGAAGTGTCCTGATCACAGCATGAGGATACGGATCATTGAGTTTCTCCAGGCTGACATGACGAAGTATCTGGAAGGCTCGCTGTGAGTAATAACAGGGCAGACTTGCTGCTTCGGTAGAGGGTGTGTTTTCAGAGTAGACTTGAATTCCTTTGGAACCAATTCTCTTCAGATTTTGCATGACATATTGGTAGTAAGTCCAACATTGCCCAACATTTGAATGTCTACATTGTCATATAGAACGATTTGAAGAAAAGTGAATGTAATTTAGACTCATCTTAGGAGGAGGAACGTGGGCTTCTTGAAATGAAAAATATCCTCCCTGTCGCACCGAACAGGTACCCCACCACCCAGCAGTATAACGACGTGGTCAGCGCCCTGCTGCAGGCCCACCCTTTCCTGGATGAGGACGGCTGTGGCTTTGTAAGTGACAGCGTGGGGCCCTTCTGTTTCTCTCAACCTTTCTTAAAATAAGAACCTTGTATTGTCCAGTAATCTCACGCCTCTTTCCCCTTTGCTCAGTCTCTTTCTGTCTGTTTATCTGGGTCTGTCTGTTTCTCTTTCTCTGTCAATTTCTCTGACTGTGTCTGGTCTCTCTCTGATTCTGTTCCTTTGGCCGTCTCTTCTGTCTCTTACTGTCAGTCCCTGTTTTGTTCTAAGTTTTGGTCTTTCTTTCTATCTCTCTCTATCCCCTCTAGCTCTGTTCTTTTTGATGACTTCTCTGTGTCTCTCTGTGTTCCTTTGTCTTCTTTAAAAAAAAAAAACACTTTATTTTTTAGAGCAGTTTTAGGTACACAGCAAAATTGAGTGAAAGGTACAGAGATTTCCCATCTCCCTCCTGACCCACACATGCCAGCCTCTCCCATTATCAACATCCCCAACCAGAGGGGTACATTTGTTACAGTAGATGAACCTATACTGACACATCGTTATTACCCAAAGTCTATAGGTTACATTAAGTTTCACTCTTGGTGTAGTACATTCTATGCCATTAGACAAATGTATCCATCATTATTGTATCGTGTATATCTATACTATTTTCACTGCTCTAAAAATCCGCTGTGTGCCCCTGTTCATCCCTCCTCATCCTTCTTCATCTTCTTTCTCTCTCTCTGTCATCATCGTTCTGTCTCTCTCTGAAAGCTGTTTGGAATCTCATGTGTAAAGATGAGTCTCTAGGAAGGGTCTTTAAGAGATGCGATGCGTGGAAAGAGAATGCTGTGACTGCACCTACATCAGTGCTTTCATCAATAAAGTGGTTCTTGCCTTTGTTTAGACCCAGTGGAGAAGTGGTCTGCTTTTGAGGTCTTGACTTGCAGCCTCACCTGGCCCTCTCACATCTCTGCTGTTCTGACAAAAACAGATCCTGGAGGTGTTCTGGGGCAGCAGTTCTCAACTCGGGCTGCATGTCAGGATCCCCAGAGATTCTGGTTTAGTTGGTCTGGAGAAGAGACCCTGGCACCTTAAAGTTCCCCAGATGATTCCGATGTGCAGTCAGGGCTGGGAAACACTGCTCTAGAGGTTTCAATACAAGCTTTGTTCTCTGGGTCTGCAAGTCTCTTGGCTTTAAAAGCCTGGGATATCCATTGCCCAACAATGTGAGTATGCTTAACTCTACTGAACTGTACACTTAAAAATAGTTAAGATGGTTAAAAAAATTGAGTGTATTGTGACACTGGAACTATATGATTTAAGGGACAATTGTGGGGAATTATAGCTTTGTGTACATAAGATTTGCTGTCTATTAGTCCTTATATCTCTATATGCTGTATGCGCATACATTGGTAGTCTTATCTAAATAAGATAGTTGCCTTTTGCACCTTATTATAGCAGATATCTCTGAGAAAAATTTTTTGCTGTACTTTCTTGAAGACATAGTGTGTGTCTTCAAGATACACACTATGTGTGTGTGTGTGTGTGTGTGTGTGAGAGAGAGAGAGAGAGAGAGAGAGAGAGCATGCACACAGCAAGGAAGCATTTGGTCATTTTTAGGACTAACTTTATTCTCAACTTTTTTTAATTGAAGTATAGTTGATTTATAGTATTGTGTTAGTTTCAGATGTATAGCAAACTGATTCAGTTATATTTATATGTATATATATTTTTTACAGATTATTTTCCACCATAGGTTATTACAAGATACTGATATTCTCAACTTTTTATTTCAAAAGTTTTCAAATCTACACAGGAGTTGAAAGCCTGCTGCAGTGAACAGCCATATACCCTTTACGTAGCTCAGGGTTTCTTAGTCTGGGCAGTATTGCGTTTTGGGTGGATACTTCTTTGTGGTGTGGGCTGTCCTCTGCCTCGTAGGGTACTTGGCAGCATCCCTGGCACTCACTAAGTGTGAATAGCACCCCTTCACCCACACTGATGTAACAACCAGCCGTGTCTGCAAACATTGCCAAATGTATCCTGGGCGGGGGGCAAAATCTCCGATGATTGAAAATCACTGATCTAGATTCACTAGGTATTACCATTTTGCCACATTTACTTTTCCTTTCTCATATCTATTTGTTTGTTTTGACTGAGCATCTGAAAAAAAGCAAGTCACAGTTGCCACTCCTAAATACCCCAGCATGTATCTTATAAGGATAAGGACAATCTCCTACCTAACCACAATACCATTTTTATACCAAAAGAATTAACAATAATTGCATAATATCATATATAATCCATATCCCTGTTTCTTCAATTATTGAAACAAAGTTTTAAAATGGATTTTTGGCTATAACATCTAATCAAAGATTATGCATTCCATGTAGTTACTATGTCTCTTTAATTTTTTTTTGTCTCTAGGATAGTTTCCCTACCTTTTTTTTTTTTTTTTTCCCATGATATTTTCTTTTTTGGACAAGCCTAGTCCAGTTGCCTTGTACGATGATTCACATTTTGGGTTTGTCTAAATATTTCCTAATGATTATATTTGGGTTTACAATGTTAGGGGAAGATCTGCTGGTGATATGTGGACTTTTCACATATCCGTTCAGGAGGCCATAACTTCAGGGTTGTGTTTTATTTCAGAGTGATTGGAGGAGAGCTGTGTCTATGTAGCTCTTTCCACACCCTCTCTAGCTGGAAAAGCATGGAGAAGAAGGATGACTGTTCAATGACAAAAAGATTTTCTATTGTGGCATCTGTGTCAGGATTTCCCTGTGCCACGCAGGTAGCAGATGCTCAGGGCGCACCCCTTGATCGAGTGCTCATGTAGACCACTGCATTGACTGGCCCTTTTTTTGTTCCTATCCGATACTTGCTAAGGAGAGAAGGGAGAGGCTGGAAAGAAGACATTGGCAATTTAAAACTGTCCTAGCAGTTGATTGCTGTGATACCTCCCAACAAATCCGCAGGTGTAGAGGCCCTTAAGAGCTGTGGGAAACATGAGGGGGAAAAAATGTATTTGTACTAGTTCAGATTTCAGGGCTAAGAAAAACACAAGCCATCCATTATTTCTGTGCTGTTGTGAAACAGCAGCGGGAGTGTCCAGACCCACAAGCCTGTGGGAGGTGAGGAAGCATCTCTGACTCATACATACCCAGGCGCTTAATTGGGGCCGAAGCTGCCTTCCCAACCCCCAAGCCCCAGTACTCCTCACCAGGGCTGCCAAGGGTTTTACATTTTAGTTTACAAATGTCTTCCATGAAGTAGCTCTTCATTTGAGTCTCCCCCTAACCCAGTGCAGTTGACAGGACTAATCTTCTTATTCCATTATAGTTAAAGAAACTAAGGCTGAGGGATTACTTGTTGAAGATTTCTTAGCTAATACCTACTGGAGCTAGTCCAGGATCCTGGGTCTTTCCAACTTAGGTCCCAGTGCTTTCTCAGGGGCAGGGAATAGCTCTTATTGAGACTTAAACCAAGGAACCGGGAATGACGAAATCTAAGTGCCAGACACTGGACTAACGTGATCTCAGTGGCATTCCCATTTGCCTGAGCTCATAAGATATGCCCAAAGTCACCCAGTGACTTAACCCATCTAGTGGCCAAGACTAGGAGGCAAATATGGGCCTGTGTAGCTACAAATGGCCGTTTCTTTCCCTGCACCCACTCTTGGGCCTATTCAAGTGCATGGCATTGCAGGGAAGATGAGGGGCTGAAAAGAAGCCTTGAGGCTAGATTTGGCCACTCCTCACACAGTGAAGTACTTACCAAGCAAGACCAAGACTCAGAGTCTTGCTTCTAGTCTGTTGCTCAACACCTGGGCCCATGTACTTCACAGAGGACAGACACAAGGCATCTAGTGTTTATAGTTTCCGAGATGCCCCAAGCACTGTGCTGGGTTTGGTGAGCAAAGTAGACTCAAGACCTTCTTCATGTGCTCACAGCCTAGGGGAAGGAAAGAATGGAAGGAAGGAAGAAGGGAAGGCGAAATTTGAATAGAGGAAGAACGAAAAGAACAAAAAAGAAAAGAAACAAAAACATCACATAGATGAGGGTAAACTACCAGTGTGATAAGTGTTGACAAGGAAAGGTGAGCCTGAAAACCAAGGGAAGTGAACTGTTAGGGAGGCTGTAAGGGAGTGATGGCTGAGCTGAGATATGGAAACAGAGCAAGCTTTACCTAGATACCAGCAGGGTAGGCGAGGAGAGGGACAGAGCTTTTCAGGCCAAAACCAAAGGCCCAGCAGAGGGAAAGAATGTTAGCAGTGTTGGTGTGTTGAGGAAGAAGGCCAGGTGTGTCCCCAAGTTGTTAAACATGTCTCTGGTCTTCCAAGCTGTCCACATGCCAGACAGATTCTCCCAGAGCACAGTCTGACCATCCACACTTCCCACTCAATGTGGCCTAAGAGGACTTCCTAACCCAGCTCTGCAGCCATTTTCTACAAAGCTTTAAAGGCTACAGACATCTGGGCTCCTCTCAGACCTGCGGAAGCAGAATCTCTAGAGTCTGGGTAAGCAGCGTCAGCATCGCCCCTCGGGAACTTGGAAGAAATGCAGATCCTCAGCCCTGCCCCTGACCTACTGAATTAGAGGCTCTGAGGGTAGGACCCAGCAACCTGTGTTTTAACAGATCCTCCAAGAATTGTGATTCAGGCGGAAGTTTGAGAACCATTGCTCTAGAAGAGAACTTCTCTGTCCGCAGAGAGGGGTTTGAAAGGATCTGGTTCCAGATTACTTGAAGCTCTTTTTGGGGTAACCATGCCCTTCAGGATGGGGCTGACTTCTCTATTTTCTGCATCTTCTACCCTTCCGCATCTTGAGCTCTCTGTTCCTGCCATGCACAACTCTTGGCGGTTCCCCAAATGGCACCGTCTCTTCCTCTCCTCTGTTGCACAGGCTGCTTCATCTGATGATGCATGTAAAGAAAACGTGTCAGTCCATATATGCATGAGCCAGTATCAGTTCTTTTCTAGAATCCAACAGGAAAGTGGAGTGCATTGTGGAGACACTAGAGTAAAGTGGAAGGTATCCAATTTTAGGAATTAGGAAATCTAGACTCAAGAGCTAGTATATTTAGCTATATGACATTGTATATAACTACACACATACACACACACACATATATAGCTACGTACTATACAAAATATCAATACATGTATATATTTATAGTGTTATCACAAGATTATTGTGAGGATAAATAGAAGAATAGATATATTATTTCTATTACTGTGATGGGAAAATAATTTCAAGCCCAAAGGTGGTAGACAAAGATTTTGTTTATATAGGATTATTCCAATCTCTTTGAAGATTAACTGCCCTGTTTTATAATTTTATACAGTTTTTATGGAAATGAGCCCTCAAAGATCGTTTTAAATATGTTCGAAGACCCATAGAAGATGATGAACAAGTGATGAGAAATAAGTGTAAATTTGGACACCGAAGAGGCCAGACAAGGAAATCTCTTGCTGATACAAGATTTGATGAAATTAAAATTGTCCAGATAAAAGTAAGATTGAATCTTTAATTGTTCTGACAATGTATTGGTTGGTTGATTGATTAAGGGATAATAAACACTAGCATTTAAAAGAATTAAAACAAAATAAAATATCCTTTTGAAAATTTGAGGTGTGGGTCAGAAACCAAAAAAAAAAAAAATCTGTTTTGTTTTTGTGAATGAGAATATTTCCAAAAGAGGACTTCCAAAAACGGAGCAGAGAGTGTTATTGAACATCGCAAGTTTATTCTTTCACAATCTTCAAAAAACCTGGAGAAACCCTAAAGTTCTGGATCTTTGAATAATTTCTTTTCCTCTCATCCTAAAATGTATCCTGTATTCTTGCTGTCCTTATTGCTACAGAAAGTGTTTTTGATACTCATATTGTAGGGGTCAAATTGCTTCTGGTTTCAAGGTTTCAGGGTGGAAGCTAATCCACATGCATGGGTCCAAAACCCCACACTGTTCTCGCTGTCTACAGAGGCGGCCATGAGGAGCTACAGGCAAAGGACCCCAGGCAGGGCCTGGAGATTCCTCCCTCTGCAGTGGGTTTGCTGTACATACTGTTCACGTGGGTCCTAATTATCTGAAATTCTATAAATATTCCTTATCTACCTCACAGCCCCCAAGTGTTCTCAGAAACAAAAATGTCCCCTGCTAATAAAGTAGATTGAGCTCCTTAGGAAGGATGTCCAAACTACCAAGTTATAGAAGCTAAATCTCACGTCCTCCCCAAAATCTATCTTCACATCAATCGAACATGAATATGTAAATATAATTTTTCACTACAGACACATTTATGTTACTGAATGTACTTGGTGTAAATATTCTATTTTCTTCTTCAGCTGGTATAGTTATTTGATATTAATAGAGCAACCTGTCAGATCATCTCAATTTTATTATCACTACTTATAAGCACCAGGGGACGGGAATATTTTTTAACATATTTTGTAAACCGTTCATCCCAACATTAGAAGTAAGAAAAATTTTAGATGAAGGAGTATTTTGAAATACCTTATTGGGACATCCCTGGTGGTCCAGTGGCTAAGACTCCACACTCCAATGCAGGGGGCCCGGGCTCAATCCCTGGTCAAGGAACTAGATCCCATATGCCGCAGCTAAGAGTTAACATGCTGCAACTAAAAGATCCAAATAAATAAATAAAAAGAAATACCTTATTATAGTTTTTTTATATAATTTTATATATAATTATAAAATCAAAGAGATTTTCAAATGACAGCCAGTTAAGATAATATAATTTTATGTCTGCTCTTTGATGAAAAGACAAGACAGATGAAAATTACCTAAATTTAGTGTAATTTTATAGAAACTTTAACTGCAATATTGCAATTATAAACTAAAATCATGATAAGATAGAATTACGTTCATTTTAAAATATCTTTTATATTCTTAAAATAAAAAGCCACTTTGTAAAGGAACATAATTATATTGTGCATATTTTCAAAATATGTGATTTTCCATATACTACAAATGGAGTTCTTTTATAAATGAATTAAAATTTTACAAATTCAGTTTTCTTTCTTTCCCACCACATCCCACCAAAATTGATGCACGTCCCACCAAAATTCATTGGAATGGATGAATGGTAAAATCGGAAAAGTAGCACGTATCCCCAGCAAGGGTGAGCCCAGGGGGTCACAGGCCACCCTGAGGGACACAGGCTAAATGGCAGCTCCTCTCCTATGTTGACACATCATCACTGACCCAGTTTGTACAATCATCTTTCCGTTCTTTCTCAAAACCACCTCAATTCTTCATGTAACTACACCTTTTGTTGTTCCTATCTTGGAGTCTCGCAGACGTGCCAGAATTCTAAATTGAATCCTACTAAGGCCCATGCAGGGGTCTTTGCTACAAAAAGAACAGGGATTGAATGCACCAGGGCCCAAGATGAGTTAAGTTGCAACAGAATTTAGTTTTGACCTTCCTGCCAACTGGGGCAAAAACAGGTCCTTGTTCACATCTGAAGAGGCAACATTTTTCCTGCCAAGCAAATCTAATTCGTAAGGATTTACTTTCCTCCCTCTTACAAATGGAGCTACAAATTGCTGATTCTTTTAAACACTGTAGCATCCCTGTTTATGACCTCATGTTCTGTAAAGCCAAAAGCTTTACAGGATGGAGAAGACTTTACACTAGAATATTACATTACAGTGTGTTTCTGTGTTTTGTACCCTCCATGGTGATTAAGCAAATGGAAAAACACTAAGAAGAGTAGAGGGACAAATCCATTGAATATACCACTTATCTCATGGGATTTTAGACTTCAGATGAATTGCCTAAATTATTTTGGGCTTCATTTTGAATTTCTGATAGCTCCTTTTTAATGTCTTTATGATTTCTGAAAATTAAAGATAGTTGGATTAAGATACACTGTGACAACTTTCACATCTTTTAAAATTTCTTGACTGGGCACAGCATTTCCATAATGTAGAAAAAAGTTATCTCCTGTGCTGTAGAGATGGAAAATATTGATGCAAGCAAGAAGCCAGGAGGCAGGCCGTTCCCTCAAAGGCAGGGAAGTGGGTTTGGCTAAACTGGAGGAAGGTTTTGGGAAGGAGTAAGGGAGAGGAAGAGATTTTTCATTTGTTTTGTTTCTGTTGTTTGTCCTTTGGTGGTTGGAAGGAATTTACCAAAGAACTGATGGTAGATGCCTCAGCGAAGGACAGTGTGTTTCTTAGTCCTGTCACGTGGGCTTCTGCAGATAACCAAGCAGCTGCAGAAGTTGTGTGAGTTTGAGCCTAGGTCACAGATCTTTTGTCCCCAACCCTCCTCCTCCCTCGGTCTTCAAGGTCAGCGTGGCACTGCTTAAACTGTGCTACAAAACCCAAAGCTTCAGCAGCATCAAAGCATCCACCCGTGAGTCTTAAAAATGCCTGAGTTCCTCATATTCTGCTCTTAAAAAAACTTATAACCATGGTATGCAGATGGCTATACTTGTCAGAATACCAGACTGTTTCTAGATCAGTCCTACAAAATACTGGTTTTAAATGCAATGTTTAAAAATCCTTTGCCAACCTCACGGCCTCATGTCACTGCTGCTTGTAAATCATGCTGTCAAATGCAACATAAGTGACATTGCTTCTTATGCATCTGACTTTTAGCTTTAGGTCCAAGCAACTTGTAGCCCTGTGAATTGATAAATCTGTTTCCTTTGCTTAATTGCCTTTTATTATACTTCTTCTAGTATTGATAAATGGAGACATAATTAGATTCTCAAAAGAGAATTAACTGAGTAATTTCTTTTTTTATTGAAGTATAGTTGATTTACAGTGTTTCAGGTGTACAGCAAAATGATTTTTATATATATATATACACACATATGTATATGTTCTTTTTCAGTTTCTTTTCCATTATAGTTTATTACAAGCTATTGAATATAGTTCCCTGTGCTATACAGTAGGTCCTTGTTTACCTATTTTATATATAGTAGTGTGTATTTGTTAAACTCCTAATTTATCCCTCCCCCACCCCCTTTCCCCTTTGGTAACCATAAGTTTGTTTTCTATATCTGTGAATCTATTTCTGTCTTGTTAATAAGTTCATTTGTATCTTAACTGAGTAATTTCTTAAGTTGCTGAAAACACTGTCCTGTTTAAATGATGAAGACACACTGGTTTTAAATAAAAGCTTACAGGAATTGTGTGGAGCTGCATGCAGAGTAGTGGAATTAACTTTGTACTGTATTATTTTTTGTGCAAAACCTCAGGTGTTAAAGTTGAGTGAATCAAACTCCTCACCTCATGGCACATTATTGTCATTGTTCTGTGCCAGGCCTTTCTCTTGTTCTATTCACTTTTTTTTTTGCGATACGCGGGCCTCTCACTGTTGTGGCCTCTCCCATTGCGGAGCACAGGCTCTGGACGCGCAGGCTCAGCGGCCATGGCTCACGGGCCCAGCCACTCCGTGGCATGTGGGATCCTCCCAGACCGGGGCACGAACCCGCGTCCCCTGCATCGTCAGGCGGACTCTCAACCACTGCGCCACCAGGGAAGCCCTATTCACTTCTTTTTGTGCTCGTTCTTCTCTGCCCTCTTCCCCACCTCTGCTCTTGGGCAATCCTCCTATTGTGTTTCATCTGTATCTTTTTGTTTGTAAGGTGTTCTAAAATGTGTACTATGATTTTGGGTTTATACATATTTGACCCAGTGAAAATGGTACTCTATACCTCATTCGTGTTTCACTTTTTCACCGACACTCTTTAAGACTCATTCACGTTACTATGTATATTTCTAGCCCATGATTGTAACGATTATTACAAGCCCTTGCCTCAAGCCCCTCAACGGATTGTACTGCAGAGAACGCCATTATACCTGTCTGGTTATGGACTCACCTGTGTGTTATTCCTCTGGCTTGTCCACCAAGAAGTGGAACTGATGGGGCAGAGGGCATGCATGTAGTTAATCTGACCAATTACTTTCTAGAATGATTTTGTTAGTCTCACTCCCATAATACTGCATATCCTTGTCTTCCTGCCATTGCTTGGCACTAGCCAGCCTTGTGAGTTTTGCCAAGTCTAATAGGTATAAAGTGCAATCTGATTCTTGTGATTTGCATTTCCCTTGATAACTAATGAGTCTGAGCATCTCTTCATGTGTTTGTTAGACTTTTGAGTTTCTTCTTTTAGAAAATTACCTCTTTAGATCCATTGCCCAGTTTTTAATGGGTTGGCATCTTTTTCTTGTTAATTTGTAGGAAGCAGTCCTTCCCATGCCCTAAGTCACAGAGATATTCTCCTACTCTTTCTCTTATTAAGTTTATAGTTTGCATTTTCATGTTTAGATCTTTAAGTCATCTGGAGTCTGTCTTTGTATATGCTATTAAGTAAGGATATCCATAGGGTGAGTTGCTCTTACAACACCAATTACTAAACAATCCATCCTTTTTTTATTTGTTTATGGTGGTACTTTTATTGTATGTTAAGTTCCCCCAAAAGACTTAGGTGTGTTCTGGGCACTGTCCCTTATTCCACTGGTCTCTCAGTCTACTCTTATGCCATTGTCACATTACGTTTGATTACTTAGTGTTTATTACTTAGTATCACTTAGCACTTAGTGTACAGACATTTCTGGGGTGGTTCACACTCAGTTTCTGGAATAAGGGGAAGGACAGGGGGTCCTTGTCTCAAGAACCAACGCTGGGACTCCTTTGTAGCACCTGCCTTCTCATAGGAGAACTAGAGCCTGGCCTAGGGGTGCTGAGCTCAGGTGGGAGGGTAGGACCAAAGGAAGGTTTCGAGCCTCTGCCAGTGCAAGGAGCACCAGGATAAGCTCTGTCTTGCCCTTGTGGAGAACCTGCTGTGGCAGGATGGAGAGGGCCTGTGGAGGCATCCTGCTCCTGTCATCCTGACCCTGGGGTGGGGTGGGGATGGCAGCCGGTTGACATAGGGCCCTGGACCCCGATCTTCACACTCACCCAGCCTGATGCACATCATTTCTCAGAAATCTCTCCATCCAGAGGATTCCTTGGTGGCCCCTTTGGGCCTCTGCTAACTCCTAATTTATCCCTCCCCCCTCCATGCCCCATTTGAAACATCAGGATGCAAACATACTTTGAAATGCTTAAACTCGTCTTTAATGCTTTTTGACTAATGCACGCATTTTCTTTTCTTAAGTTATTGAGGTTTCTTTCAGCCAGTAGAGGCTTCGACTTACTACCATAAACTTTTCACTCTTGGGATATAAGCTGACTTTAATAATAGTCATTGCTTCTTTCAAATTTTTCTGATAAAAACCTGGCTTGAATCTTTCATGTGTCCAGTCCTTCACATTTATGCCTGATCTTTTCATCCACTTTGAAAAGATTCTCCTCTGTCTTTATGGAGTGGATTAACTCTGACATGGATATGTGGTGAACATTTATTTTGGTTTCTTGAAGCAGTACAGGAAGGACTTTGAATTTTCCACAGGGGCTTTTGCTTTTCTCTCTTTCTTTTTTTTTTTTTTTCCTAATTGCAATAAAGTTCTCTCAGTTTGGAGGCTATTAATGTGATCTTTAAGTGCACAGATTATGTTATCTTTATCAGTTAATGTAGTCTATATTTTGGTTTTTGTAAAGAGTTTTAAGTAAATAATTTAATCCTATCAATCAGTTTCTTCAAAGTTCCTTTTGACATCATCTTCTTGGAGGTTTTCATTTCATGCATGACTTATTATATCCAGCTTCAAGTTCTTACCATCCATGTCTTCTCCAGGAATAGCAGTCACTCTAGTCTTCCAGTTTCTTGTTTACCATCTGTTTAGTGGCTCTATTCATTATTGAAAGTGACATATTGAAATCTCCAGCTACTATTATTACTGAATTGTCTCTTTCTCCCTTCCATTCTATCAGTTTTTGCCACCTGACTTGGGGGTGCCGTTGCTAGGTGTATATAAGTTTATAATTGTTATATCTTCCTAATGGATTGGCCCTCTTCCCATTATAAAATATCTTCCTTTGTCTCTAGGAACAATTTTTGTCTTAAAATTTATTTTGTTGCATATTAGTATAGCTATTCTGTCTCTCGGTTACTGCTTACTGGTATATCTTTTCCCATCTTTTTACTTTCAATCTACTTATGTCTTTGAATCTAAAGTGTGTCTCTAGTAGACAGTATATATTTAGATCATTTTTTTAAAATCCATTTTGTCAGTTACCTGATGTGATTACTGGTAAGTTAGGATTTATGTCTGCTATTTGTTTTCTATATGTCATCTTTTTCTTGTTACTTTATTCCTTAATTACTGCCTTATTTTGCGTTAAGTAAATATTTTCTAGTGTATTAATTTAATTTCCCTATTGTTTCTTTTAGTAAATAAACATTCATAATTATTTCCTTAGTGGTTGCCCTGGGGATTACAACTAACATCTTGATTTATAATAATCTAGTTTGGATTAATATCCATTTAATTATAACAGCATATAAAAACTTTGCCCCTGTATAACTACACTTGTCTTCCTTTTATACCCTGTATGCCCATCAACACAGAATTTATAACTCTTGCTTCATGCAATTGTTTTTAAAACAAGATGGGAGAAAGAAGGAGTTACAACCTGAAAATACATTGATACTGTCTCTTGTACTTACCTATGTAGTGACCTTTACCACTGCTCTTTTTCTTGTGGATTTGAGTTACAGTCAATGTTCTTCCATTTTAGCTTGAAAGACCATCTTTAGCATTTCTGGTAGGGCAGATCTGCTAGTGATCAATCCTCTCACTTTTTATTTATCTGCGAATATCTTAAATCTCTCCTTGGTATTTGAAGGATTTATTGCTAGACATAGAATTCATCTAGGGAACTGATTTCTGGTTTGAGAATTGGGTGTTCCAGTGTTCAATTATTATGGTTTTGGCTATAGCTACCAGAAAACCCTGTCTGAAATTGGCTAAAGCTACAAGGAGAGCTGTGCTCTCACATAGTAAGAAGCGCAGAGGTGGATGAGTGTGGATGTGATTGCTGCTCACCAATTTAATCAGCTCATCTCCTCCAGACAATCAGCATGTTGGTACATCTCCCCTACCTTGAAGTGAGATGCAGCCATGAGACCGACTGATCAATGGAACGTGAGAAGAAATGTGAAGCGCATTGAAGATCCAGTATGCAGTGCCCCATCTTTCCCCTTGCTTTTGCAACGATGACTGATATTCTAGCTGGTGGAGCCAGTTTCCTGGGTGAAGAGGATGAGAAGCTGGGCCCCGAGAGGGACGTTCACATGAGTGATAAACGTCTGTTGCTCTGACGTTTGGGGGTTGTTAGATAGAGCAGCAGCATCTTGCCTATCCTGAGTAATACCAGCGGCTCCAAGTATAGCACGTCAGGCTTTGGATCCACATCTCAGTGATTCTCCTGTTCCAGGGCAGGCTTCATCAAGTGATGGAGTATTATGGACTCTTCTCAGAGTCTGAAACATGAAGAAAACACAATATTTTGCCCGATTCTGCTGTGAAATATCTTATCAAACATATACTGGGAATGTTGCAGCAGTTTCTGTAGAGGGGTTAATTTATGCTTTTTTTTTTTAAACTTATGCTATATCTAGGACAGGAACACAGGGATTTAATAAGTGATTGTGGGGTGTCCTTGCATCCAAAGTCCTCCAGACTTTTGTTAAATAAATAAATAGATAAATAAACAAACAAACTGCCGGGTGTTAAATTACTAACACTATACTTATACAGTAGCCCCCCCCCCAACATCCACAGTTTCACTTTCTGGGGTTTCAGTTACCTTCAGTCGACTGTGTTCTGAAAATATTAAATGGAAAGTTCTAGAAATAAAGAATTTATAAGTTTTAAGTTGAGAGAGAGTTCACGTAACTTTTATTACAGTGTATTGTTATAATTGTTCTATTTTATTATTATTGTTGTTACTCTCTTACTGTGCCTAATTTATAAATTAAACTTTATCATAGGTACGTATTAAGGGAAAAACATAGTGTATATATAAGGTTCAGTGCCATCTGTGGTTTCAGGCTTCCACTGGGGCTCTTGGAACGTATCCCCCGCAGATAAGTAGGGGGCTACTGTAATTCATTTCTCTCTTAAAACATTTCTTTTCCTACTTATTGGGTATATATGTACCCAGTGACTTTGAAAGTCATGAAACAGTTTTGTGTGTTAGCTTTCTTTGGCTTACAAATACAATGGAATTGAAAGTCATGCAAAAACTGCTTAGTCAATGCTAAGGACATAACACTAGGTTTCTTTTAGGGCATTTACTGTTTGTTTCTTACTGCACCTGACATAATGATTTATTGTATAAATACTAATCATTTTTGCAGCCTTTTCCACAGATGTTTCTCTCATGGTGCAAAACTGAACAAGAAGCAAAAGTTGAAGAAAAACGTTGACAGTTAATTGCATTCTGGATATAATGCAATTACTGCCATCAGCAGGTGGCACATTTGCTAATACTGTGAAGTTTTACAAGTCAGCCGTGCACTTGGAAACACGGGGCAAAGTCAAAGCAGTTTCCCTGCTGATTGACTAAGACACGTGACTGAATGTTAAGGAAAGAGACTGTTCAAGTTACACAGGGAAACATCGTTTCCGATGACAATAGAAGTGGAAACAGGGATGACTGGAATTTGGTATGAAGAAAACTCTAGCATCTAACACAGCACTGTTCAATAAAAATATAATACAAACCACAGATATAATTTAAGATTTCCTAGCAGCCACATTAAAAAACGTAAAAAGAAGCAGGCGGAATTATAACATTAAGAGTATAGTTTACTTGACCCAATATTATCATTTCAACATGTAATCATTATGAAAAATTGTTAATGAGATGTTTTACATTCTTGTTTTTCATCCTAAGTCTTTGAAATTCAGTGTTGCCAGCACACATCTTAATTTGGTCTAGCCACAGTTCAAATGCTCCATAGCCATATGTGGCTAGTGGCTTTTAGACCGGATAACTCAGATAAATACCCCCTTAGAGGAGTTAGAGGGTTAAAGACACTCTCTGGGGAACACCATAGTTAGCAGGGAGCATGACCAGTTACTAACGTCAAACCCTTGTTGCATTTCTGGGATAGATCCAAGTTAGTTGTTCCTTGTTCCTAATATTTGCAACTTTGTTCATGAATGAGATTGACCTGTAATTATCCTCTCTCATACAGTTCTTTCAGGTTTGGGAATCAATGTCGTAGACATAGAGGCTTCATAGAATGGGTTGGAATTCTTCATAGAATTTCTTTTTTTTTTTGACTCCTTGAAAAAATTTGCGTAAATTTGGTATGCCCTCTGTTTTGAAAGTTTAGTAGAATTTGTCTATGAAAACTTCAGGTCTTGGTATTTTCTTTGTGGAAAGACTTTTGTCTTCTAATTAAATTTATGTAAGGTTCTAGGAATTTCTTTTTAGTCTGTATATTTTTCTAGGAATCTGTTCACTTGGTCTATGTCTTGCTAATCATCCTATGTTCACAGATAGTGGATCTACCTGACGCTTTCCTAAAATGCTTGTAAAAGTCTTGATATAGGAGCCTTTTAGGCTCTTTACCATTTTTCCATCTTTTACAGGTAACATCTGCTCACATGTCAGCTAGACAGTTTGTCAACTTGTTGATTCAAGTATAGTTCAGCCAAATGTCCGCTCAACTAACTTTTCTAGAAAGATTTTTTTTCTTGTCTTCTCAAAGCCTGTTGATTATCTTAGATTTTTTTAAAAAATACATTTATTTATTTATTTATTTTTGGCTGCATTGGGTCTTGCTGCACGTGGGCTTTCTCTAGCCGCGGTGAGCTGGGGCTACTCTTCATTGCGTGCATGGGCTTCTCATTGCGGTGGCTTCTCTTGTTGTGGAGCACGGGCTCTAGGTGCACGGGCTTCAGTAGTTGCGGCTCGCGGGCAGTAGTTGCGACTGTGCCACCAGGGGAGTCCCTACCTTAGATTTTTAATGAGAATATGTGAGGTACTTTTAGCCACCCCACCCCATCCAGTGTACCCAAATGCATAGCGAATATAATTGACAGCTTCATGATTCAGCATCACAAAATACCCACCATAATTATTTTGAATTTGGATTATATGGCATGGTACTGCAGCCCTAAAAAAGCATTTAAGAAGGAAAAGTACAAGCAATAACAATAACAAAAACTTAATTTAAAACCTTTTATCTCTTCTTAATATTTTGTCTTCTAAAATTTAAATGCATAGGAATAAATGACATTTCTATTCAGTGTGAACATTCTGGGTAATCTAGGTTTCCACATAAAAAGATATGTAGGAAATGAAATAACTCTTACATCTGTCAAGAGAACAGATTATGGGACTTCCCTGGTGGTGCAGTGGTTAAGAATCCACCTGCCAATGCAGGGGACACGGGTTCGAGCCCTGGTCTGGGAAGATCCCACATGCCGCGGAGCAACTAAGCCCGTGCACCACAACTACTGAGCCTGAGCTCTAGAACTCGCGAGCCACAACTACTGAAGCCCATGTGCCACAACTACTGAAGCCCGTGAACCTAGAAGCCAGTGCTCCGCAGCAAGAGAAGCCACCGCAATGAGAAGCCCACCCACCGCAACAAAGAGTAGCCCCTGCTCTCAGCAACTAGAGAAAACCCGTGTGCAGCAGCAAAGACCCAATGCAGCCAAAAATTAAATAAATGAATAAATAAATAAATAAAATTTTTAAAAAAGAGAACAGATTATAATTCCAGAGTCAGTAATTAACTCTTTGATTTGTTCACAGCATCAAAGACATTTGTTAACCACATTCAAAGCCAAGCGTAATGCTACATAGTCGTGCTCACCCCATGAGTGAATCGTTGAGTGTGTCATACAGCCCATAATTCAGGTTCTCATGAAGCATTATACTGCCACTTGAAACATGGAACATATTAATATTGTGAAAATATTTTGTAGGAGGAAGCTGTTTGTTTAGATTATGAGGTAGATGAACATATTAACTGGTTCCAGCAAGAATATGTGAAAACAGAAAAGGACTGGAGTGAAATTGATAAGAGGATGAGCCAGACTTTGGAAATAAGAAGAAAGTTGATCGGCAGCAGAGCACCTCTCAAGGTCATTCTTAAAATGTTTCCTTTCCTGAAGTGCCCCTATCAGGTATTTTTATTCGCTTATCATAGTCTGATTATAATGTCCAAACTGATTTTTGTCTCTTTCCTCTTGGAGTGGCAACAAGACTATGCAGCAAGATGGTGGTTATGAATCTCAGGAGAATGCGCGAGGCCCAAGGGGTACAAGTAGGACCATTTGGTAAAAATTTCTGGAATCATATTCTGATAACGCACACTGGCTGCCTTCAGCTTTGAAGCGTTCTCCATCACTGGACACATTGTGGAGGCAGGGGCACCACTACTTTGGGGTATTTTGACAGTGGGCAACATTCTCCCTTTGCATGCATTTAGACAGTCAAGATAGTTTATGAGATAACTGTTAGCATGCAACATTACTCAAAATCTATTTCCTTTATGATCCTAAATCATTTCATAAAGTGGCCTTAAAATATACGAAGTGTATGGGTAGATCAGACACCCTGCCATTTAGTTTATTTAAGGTGGACATTAAAGGGTCCTGGTACAATTTTAGTGTAATTTTGGCTGTAGTGTATAATGAAAGACTCTTCAATGTTTTTATCTGAGAATACATTTCATGGAGGAATTCTGTAGGTGCAGTCAACCAAACTGGAAATGAAAAGTTTTACAGGCTTTTCTTCTTCCAAAAGAAACGGAAATAAGAATTTGCCTACATGCTTTATTTTAAACATAATGTCTATAGCAAACATCTGAGTGTTTGCTACATAGCAGCTATGTTCTCAGTGCTTTACATGGATTATTTTATTTAATTTTTTCTCAGCAACCCTACCTTATTTATTGCTTGCTTTCTCCTTAATCTTTGGGTTGCTAGGAACAGTAATATACGGTAGCCTCTAGCTGTTAGAAGAGTATGCCAGATTGACACACGTACAAAATATACTTTTAAAGCAAAAAACTGTTAAACTGATAGCCTATAAACTCCTTAAATGTAAGGAGCATGTTCTGAACATTGTAGTAGTTCCCAAAGTACCTAGCAGAGTACTGTGTGTAAAATACAAATGAAGTATTGATTTTTTTGAATGCTGGATGAGTTAGTAGATGGTTGGTGTCTTAGTCCAATCTAGCTGCTGTAAACAAAAATACCATCGACTGAGTAGCTTATAAACAATTGAAATTTATTTCTCCCAGTTCTGGAGTCGGGGAAGTTCAAGATCAAGGTACCTTCAGATTTAGTGTCTGGTGAGAGTCTACTTTCTGGTTCATGGATGGTGTTTCTTAGCTGTAATTTCATACGGCTGAAGGGCAAGCTAGCTCTCTGGGGGCTTTTGTATAAGGGCACTAACCCCATTTATGAGGACTCTGCCCTCATGACCTAAGCACCTCCCAAAGACCTCATCTCCTAATACCATCACACTGCTAGGTTTCAACATATGAATTTGGTGGGGGACACAAACATTTGGTGGGGGACACAAACCAAGGGGACTCTTGGTCCCCTTCATGTATTTTCCCCATTCCCCACTTACAACAGTGGTTGGTAAGGCTGCTCTGGTCACTGATGTTGCAACCTTTGAGGTTTTCACTGGACTGCAGCCTACAAAGTTTTAGTGATTAAAACAGATGAGCTATGGTTCAGTGGCCTTTCAAAGAACTATAGTTGATAGTAAATCTGGGGTTCATTATAGCTCTAATGAAGAGTAGAGACATTTCAGACCTAAGGCTGTATCTCTCCTGCTTTGTTTAAGTCTCCCATTGTGGCATCTGTAAGTCTTTTCTTCCTATTCCCTCAGGTCTTTCACCTTTATATTCAAAATGTGGATTGGGGTATAGTTTTGGTAATGGCTGTACTTACTGAATAAAGTTGCCCTATTTATTGTTGTAAAAAAAAAGGATTAAACATTTTAGGCTTCTTCAGGAAGTATGTCCCTAACTCAGCCTTGGGTAGCTAGCTGGGATTAACAATTCATAAAATCCTTGTGGTGCTTCTGAAAATAAAAGCAAGTTCGACCTTGCTTACAAATACCCAGCTAACAAACAATCCCTGTAGTAGGACAGCTGCCTCTGCTTCAGACCTCCCCCATCACCTGTTTGTTTCTACTGCCAATGTGAAAACACTTGGCGCTTAGGGAGCTGGTGGACGCAGGTTGGTTGAAAAGAAGCAGCCAGTGTGGGAAGCTGGTCCCAGGACCCTCAATTACCACCTGTACTCATCAACGTCCTCCTCTCAAAAAACTTTCTCTCAACAGAAAATTTAAAAATTTAAACTTTTAAAATGTACTTCCTGAGAGTAGAATATTATCAACTAGGAATTTGTTACTGGGACCTAGTGGATGTGGCACAAAACAAGTAAGAAAAGTTGAAGAGGGGAAAATACCAAACACAAATTTAAATAATTCCTCAAATTTCCAGTAAATCCTTTGAAATGCTATAGTTTTCACATTACTGAGAAACTTTCAACAATCATTGTTTAAAACTTAAGTGAAGTGCCTAAGAATCACCAGCTAATATAAAGTTTCAAAGGAAAACAAGAGAATCTGAGTTTTGTTTTTGGCCATGATGGAGAAACTGGTCCTGGACCTACCTTCCCATCATTAACATGGATAAAACTGGGAAAAATATCTATGAGGCAACTGCTTCCAGGCACTGGAGAGTAGGCATCGCAGGACTCTGCTCTTTTTTTTGTTTGTTTTATGAAATTGATTATTTTTAATAAGTTAATTGAATTATAGTTGACTTACAACATTACGTTAGTTTTAGGCGTACAACATAGTGATTCGATATTTTTATAGATTATGCATTATAGAAAGTTATTACAATTATATTGACTATATTTCCTGTGTTGTACCTTACATCCCTGTGACTTATTTATTTTATAACTAGTAATTTTTTACCTCTTGGTCCCCTTCATGTGTTTCACCCATTCCCCATCCCCTTCCCTCTGGCAACCACTAGTTTGTTCTCTGTATCCGTAGGACTCTGATCTTGATTAAAGGGGAACATACAGGATGTGCCTCAGTTTTCTTCCTTGGGGTTACTTTCTAGATCATGGCACAAAAAGGTGAAAGCCAAGCAGAATGGTGGTCTCACAGAGTTGAATAGTTAGAGGTGGGAGTTTGGGAATGATGAAGTAGCTGGTATTTGCGAGAGAAGGTCCTAGAGGAAAGATGGAGGGCAGAAGTCCATGGAGGGATCCCCCAGAGGTCTTCGGCTGAGAGCTGGACTGCACAGGACAAGACCCCACAAAGCTGCGAAGAGGGGCTGCCACAGGACGGCAACCTGAAAGCAGAGGCGACACGGTGTTGAAAAATAAGAATTCCGGCCCAGTCAGAGTGGGAAGACCTTGCTGAGAGTCTTGGGCGTCCATCTGAGACTCCAGGAAGTCCATACTTTATGTCCTAGATTTGAGTTGGGGCCATTGACTAGAACTAAGGACAAACCCCAAAATAAACCGAAACAAACTCATTCAAACAAACAATAAGATTAAGTCTGACAGAACCAGAAGGATCAACCAGAAATTTAATTGCCTGCCACAACAAAATTTAACACCCTTGAAAGGAACACAGTTTAATCCAGACTCCCTACTAGTGGTCACTAGGGGTAATAGTGAGTGGTGCCGCTCCATCTTCTATCCCTGGATTCCTGGACCTGTGAATTCTGGCTATGAGAGAAACAGCACCATATATTGGGCTCTGACTCAGCACATATACAGCTCCTGGAGAACCTTTCCCCAGCCCTACAAGGAACTGCTACCTAACTGGTGCTGTAACGAAGTCTTCAAAAGGCCATTTCACCGTTCTATCAAGCCAGCTGCTTCAGGGTGGTAGGAACACGGTAAAACCAGTGAATTCCATGCAGCAGCACTGCGGGGCATCTTAGCAGAGAATGGAATATATATTTTAAAAGAACCAAATTGAAATTCAGAACTGAAAAGAACATTTATCTGAAATGAAAACATCATTGGATAGGGAAATGCTTATTGGGAAATGCAAACTAAGGGTCTGTGAACTTGAAGATAGAAATGATCCAATCTGAATAGAAAAGGAAAAATGATTAAGGTTAATAACCTTTGGGACAAAACCTGGGGTTGTAGAAAGAGGGGCTGTTCTGTGACTGACCATTCACGACTGGGGGTTTGGCTACATGAGGTTTGGGGAAGATTTGAGCAAATAAGTAAATATCGGGTTGGCCATTCTGTGACTGACCATTCGTGGCTGGGGGTTTGGCTACATGATGTTTGGGGAAGATTTGGGCAAATAAGTAAATATCAATACATCCGGGATAATGGGAGCCAGGTTTTCGCTGTTGAGAGAGGATGTATGGGAAGCAGGGAGGTTGGAATAAGGCCTGTGTTGCTGGGTTGGAATTGAAGGTATCAGTGTGAACTCATGGTTTTTAATACGTATATATAGATATTTAAACAGATAGATGTATGTCTGTGTGTGTGCATGTATATACAAATATGTATTTCCTAGCTTTGTTCTGTAAGAAATCCTAGAACACCAGTGAAGCAATGAGCACATCAAGGGCTGAAATCTTAGTTTTTAAATATCATTCTCCATTAAAAGGAACCCGGGGCTTTTGTAGAAATAGCTGACTCCAAGGCTGAGGCAGAAAAAATACGAGACGAGCCTGAAATATTGTGTAGTGCCAGAAACTAAGGAAGTGCTCACAGACCAAGAGGCTATGTCAAGAGGATTCAGGGGTCAACTCCTACTGGCCGAATGTGGACAATCTGAGCATTAATATAAATAATGAAAGGATTAGAGTTATGATCACTTGAGTAAAGAGGGATTTATTATTCTGTAGTGATACAAATAAATGAATAAATTAATGTAGGAGAAGAGAAAGCTACACCGTAGAGTAGAAAGCCAATAAATTTCGAAAGAATTATGGAATTAGAAAATCACCATTTGGCAACTATCATATTCAATAGTAATACTCGATTCAGGCAAGAATCATTGGTGGATGTGAAATCTTATGGCTGAAAGACAGGAAAAACAATATATTTACATCAACTCAAGGGAAACCCCCCTTAAAACACTTACAACTATATGTTAATAACATATATTAATTAACCCGTCAGATTCCATCTCCACCGACTGATATAGTGTCTTCAGTACTGGCACCAGTTACCACCTTCTGATGGAGGGGTGCCAGCATTCTTGCCATGACTCATAAATCATGAAGAAACATCGTACAAACCTAGAATGAAGGGCGCTCTGCTAAGTAATCGGCCTCTACTTTTCAAAAATGTCAGGGAATTTAAGAAAACCAAGATGCTGCTTCAGATTGAAGGAGACTAAAGAAACATGATATCTAAATCTCACGTGTTCCTGGATTAGGTTCTGGATTTATAAAGAGCATGACTGCAACAACCGGCAAGTTTGAATGGATTCGATTTTCCTGATTTTGATGGTTATGCTGTAGTTATATAGGAGAGCATCCTTGTACTTCTATCTAAGTACGAGGAATAATAACATGCAATGAAGCTTTAAGGGGTAAGAGGGCGTCATATCTACAGCGTACTTTCAAATGGATCAGAAGGGTTAGCCTTGGGGGAAGTTGCGAGCTCTGTTTACTCTTTCTGCAACTTTAAGGTCGACCTGAGATTAATTTTTTTTGAAAAAGGTTAAAAAAATTCCTAAGCTGTGCGCCCAGGAAAGTGGACAATATTTACCTTCCTCATGCCTCACTTCACATCTCCCTGCTGAGAGAGGTTCTTTGTAGGGTATTAATCTAAATTAGTCGTCCACTGAGTGTTGCCTGATAGTAGAGCCGCTATGTCTTTATGAGAATGTGAATGCCAGTTTTCCAATAACTTAACTTTTGGACCTAATCTTTGGGCAGTTTAGGATCCACCAAGATACTCAGGAAATGATGAGACCCAGTGGGTAGTATATAACTGTTCCTTATAGTGTTTTAAGGAAAGTGATAATTACATAATTCCTACTAGTGTGGGTGACGAACAGTCTTATAATGCCACTCTGTCGGAAAAGTTGGGAGGGGGACAGTGGTGGTGGACTTCTCCGCAGGGAAGAACTTAGGCAGTGGCAAGAAAAGGTGGTTTTGAGGAAAGGGGTTTCCACACAGGTAAACTGGTTTTGCTTTCACCTTGTAGTCAAATCTCCTAGACTCATTTTGGTTTTCACCCTTTATTTCTGTCTGATCTTACAGAGTTTCTAAAGTTCTTTTCCCTTTAGGATACCATGGTCAGGAATTTTTCAAGGTTTGCTTCCTGAAATCTGACAGTTCACTTCAGGCTTTCATTCTTTTCTCCTCCTCCGTCCTAAGTCTTTATACTTCTCCACTAAAGCTAATCAAATATCTAGTATATAAACTAACATTCAGAGCTTAATATAATTCTAAAGAGTAATTTACTTCCTTACATTCTATACATTAGCTTTTCTTGTGATCTTTTTCCTTTTTCAGCTGTTCAGAGAATTCCAACTTCTTACAAGAACAGATATTTATAAGAAAACAAGGCACATTTTGGAATCCTATTCAGAAAATATACTGGCTTCTTTTTCTTTGGTGGACAATCCAATCAATATTGCATTGCAAGAAAAAATGAAACAGCATACGGATGAAGACATGTTGAAACGTTAGTAAACCTAAGGGATAGGGTGATCTGGTCTCAGTTATCTGTGTAATTCAGGATAATTAGGAAAGCCATGCTTTGTAGAATTCAGTGAAACGACATGTGGGAAAGAAAAAAGAATTTCTCAACTAGGAGGAGTTGAGGTGTAGATTTTAAAAGTACACTTGATATTGTAAAATGATATTTAGGAAACTAGTAACCTGTTAATTTCATACACAAGGTAATTTACAAGCCACAAGGTAGAGTACAATGAAATCACCCTGGCTGAGGGACAGAGAGTACAGAACTCTTATCTTCTCCTGGCAGTGATCTGGAGGGTAGAACAGGAGATCTTGAATGTTTATTAGAAGGGGATGTTGGTTTAAAAAATGGTAGGGAAACACTGATCTAAGAAGTCTAGTTTGTTCTCTGTAGAAGGTAACAAAAAATAATCCACATGTTCTGATACTGGCTTTACTTACAACAATTGGTAAGAGCTTATTTTTACTTGGACTGTGAGCCTGTTTGCTTTGACAGATATGAAGATGACAGCCACCTGTTTATTCCTACCAGATGTTTTCGGGGAGGATCCCAGCCTTTTTGTCATTGTGAATGAGAAGGTATGCGGTATTTCAGTGATCACTGGTTTGAGATTTCATCTCTTTATATGATTATTTATTTGAAGCAGGATGGTGGCCTATTTTGAAGTTATGTTTTGTCATATTTACAAATAATGCTAAATTGCAACAAGCTCATATATTGTAATATCACGGTTAGATTGAGGCATCTTGTATTATTTAGCTAGTTTACACATCATGGGGTGGTGACTACTGTAATCTTTTTTTTTTTCAGGTGCAAGTGTCCACACCCGTGTTAGAAGTTAAGAACCCTTTCAACATGGATGTCTGTGAATTTTCTTTGTATTTAGAAAAAGAGAGACTCACAAAGGTGGATGACTGTATTACAGCCTTGGCCACTCTCATAGCTGCCTTCCATGTATTTGGGATCGAGTGTCCAAGAAGACTGTCCCAAACCCTCAACTTCCTAGAGACACTGATTTTTGACACGCACAGTCCGTATTTTCCTTCTGTGAAAGGAAAGGAAAAGGAAGTAGGATTTCAACACTTAATAGCACGCCAAATATTTTATCAGAATTGATCTCTGGGATGGCTGAAACTATTAAAGATTGTTTTGATTTAGTAGAGGTAGGTATTAGAAAATCATCTTGTCTCTAGGATTTGAATGAATATCAATGCCTTCTATCTTTACACTTCAATACTTTCTTTCTTGAAATTCTGTAATAAAATACTACTTAAAGAGATGTTTATTTTGAGTTCTAAGCAATTCCAGTCCAAGTTAACACTTTCAAGGGTGCATTAGTTTTTAAAAGACACTACGCTTCACATTTTCTTAAATCCTTCAGATTAGGATATGACCTTGCACTTAAGTCAACGTGCCCACTTTTGAAAGACTTAATGTCCAGGAGCTGCACACTTGGGGCCTGTGGTTCTGCCTCTGGTCTGAACATTGCTTGGAAACATTTTGAGCATTTTAAGAAGATGCTTACACTCCCCAGTTCCTCTTTCCCTCAGCTGACCTGCCCTGGGGGGTGTTTTGGTTTCCTTCATTCACACCTGTTGAGAACCCGGGCTGCTGCATTCCTGAGGTCTCATTTCTGGCCAATCTCGCTGGCACAGGTTTTGATCATCTGTGACCCGTCTTCATCTTTCTCTGCTTCCCTCCCTTGAGATACAGTGATGTGCCTGGTTCTTGTCTCCCCACACGGTTTCCGGTTTTCCTTCACCTTGACCTCATCTGCCCTGGTTGCCCCTTGGGCTTGTTTTGATCTGTGATAAGGATCTTGCTTTTCACTCCCAGCACCACTTGGGCCCCAGCTTCTAGCTTCCAGGTTAGGACCCTTCCTAGACTGGCTCTCCAGCCTCTCTCAGGAGCCCTAGTCCTGGTGCCTCACCCAGCCCAAAGCCCCATGTTGTAATTCATCCAACATTAGTTTTAAGGTGCCCCTTGTCATCATCACAATCTCAACATTAGTTTTGACAGAACTGGTGGGTTTAGAGACTGAAGAATTTAAGTGTGCTAATATTGCACCACAATGCGATGGACATTTCCTGGGTTACTTCATCAAATAAAATGTTTTTTGAAGTTTAATAAGAAAAGGGCTCATATGAATTACTGAAGAAATATTTTTATAGCACGTCTCTAGATATACTGCAAAATACTAATATCTAACTGTTCATTAAAATGCTTAAGTCAGTGAGATAAAAGAAAATGAAAGATCAGCTGCTCACCTCTGCAATGACTCTTTGCTCCTTACATGAGAATGGACAGGCAATAACAATTTGGTACATTTCATTTTCGAATAACTAGTCCCAATTCTACAGTTTCCATTTCTTCCCTTTCACTACAATGTGCCTTTAGTTCCTTACAAAAAAAAGTTTCTTTTATTTCCTCCAATTATTCTCTCCCCACTCCCGTTTTTTGTGTTTTTTTTTAAACCATCTTTATTGGAGTATAATTGCTTTACACTGGTGTGTTAGTTTCTGCTTTATAACAAAGTGAATCAGCTATACATATACATATATCCCCATATCTCCTCCCTCTTGCATCTCCTTCCCACTCTCCCTATCCCACCCCTCCAGGCGGTCACAAAGCACCGAGCTGATCTCCCTGTGCTATGTGGCTGCTTCCCACTAGCTATCTGTTTTACGTTTGGTAGTGTATATATGTCCATGCCACTCTCTCACTTCATCCCAGCTTACACCTCCCCCTCCCGTTTTTTTAAATTTCAAAATCTTACTCCTCTTCTCCCAAATGAATTTACCAAGTTCTTAAGGAGTCCTTTCCCTTGGAGGTCCACAGTCTCTATGGCTGGCTTTTTTTTTCTTTTTTTTTCTTTAATACTGGAGTACAGTTGTAACAATGTTGTGTTAGTTTCAGGTGTACCTCAAAGTGATTCAGTTACACATATACATGCATCTATTCTTTTTCAAATTCTTTTCCCATTTAGGTTATTACAGAATATTGAGTAGAGTTCCCTGTGCTATACAGTAGGTCCTTGTTGATTATCTGTTTTATATATGGTAGTGTGTATATGTCAATCCCAAACTCCCAATTTATCCCTCCCCCCACCTTTCTCCTTTGGTAACCATAAGTTTGTTTTCTAAGTCTGTGAGTCTGTTTCTGTTTTGTAAATAAGTTCATTTGTATCATCTTTCTTTTTAGGGTTAGCCTTGAAAGAAAGCCTCTCTTTGTTCCTTTGGGCCAGGGGTGGGGGTGGGGGGGCGGAGAGATAGGGGTGGAGCTGCAAGGTAACTGCAGTGAAGTTTGGCTCAGACATGCGCTGACCATGAGCTTTCTGTCTGACCATGAGCTTTATTGTCTCTTTATTGTCTCTTTCAGTGGTGTATCTGTCTCCAGTGGACAGCATGGCCATGCCACTTGGCAAATATTCAATATTTCTTGACCAACCTAATCCTATTTTCTTTGGAAGCTGAGTCCACTGAATCTAGAAGTTGCAAAATAGCAACCTGGGGTAATATTTCAACCGGTAGACAGGACGGACTCCTTTGGCTTGCAGAGTGTTTGTAATTTTTTAAAATGCCTTTAGAGATGGGAAGGTTCTGTCAAGTTCCACATTCCCCATCCCTCCCTCTCGTCTTACTCCAAGCCTGCTTCTCTCATTTCAGGGACCTCCCTGTCATCACGGCTCCCTGTTTCCTCTGTTAAAACGTAGACTATACTTAGACTATATCCCAGGGATGGAATGGTGAAAGGTTTCCTCTTCTTGTGGAAGACTCTTCCACCCTAATAGGGATGCTTAATGCCTCGCCTCTAACATACAACAACATGCTTCTTAGAATGAGTAGATGTTTTCAGTAAGATTTAAAAGGCTCCTCTGTTACAATATGTGCTTTAAACTAGAAGGGAAAAGTTCTCAATGCGTGTGACTCCTACTTGACGTAACCATAAAATTGATTTTTTTTCCTTTTTGTCACTCTTCACATCATCTGGGACATAGTTTGACAAACAATTCCAAATCCTACAGATTCATTCACTACACAGGTATCTAGTGCCCATATGTTTGATATTGTTCCTGCTCTCATACGCCCCTCCTATCTGACAAGGTTTCTTAAGAATCATACATATATAAAAAAGTATCTGCAATTAAGATTTTATTTCATTCATGTCAGGTATAACAAGTGCAACTTGAATGTACAAATTCTGAACAAAAAAGGAGAAAAGAACTAACAACAAAAAACTTTTTTTAAAGCAGATTTATGCAAAGAAATGAAGTGGGGGGGGTCATGGGCCCTGTTTTACCTTGAATTATGACAAAAGCAAAGGACCACTCATAGACTTCCAATGCAGGGGGGAATATCAAGGGAATCCTACATGAGAAAAAATGAAAGCAACTAAGGAAAGAGGTGGACCTTTCCCCAGAATTCAGACAACATGCTACAAACTTACTTTCTACTTTTAAAATAGTTCTTAAATAAATATCCAATCCTGGAATTAAAAGTTACATACATAGGCTGATAAAATAATTTACCTTTTGCGTTGGAGATGCATTCTTGCAGAAGTAACACTACCAGCTATCAGTTTATAGGTCATCAAGGGCTTTCATTTAAAGTGCATCTGTATGCTTCTATACTGAGGAGAAAAGAGTCTCTCCAAAACAGAGCTCCTTGAATAACTGCTCTGGGAAGGTCGCCTCCCTCATCTGTGAGCATTTAGAATCTTTGTGTTGACTGGCGCTGCTCCCTCAAATCTTGCCTCTTGGGTAAAATCTATACACTCTCTCCAGCCAATCCTAAAAAAAACCTTTGGGTTTGGAGGACACTGCAAGGTCTGAGACAGAGCTCTTTCCAGGTTAGTGTTTATGTCAATAGAATGAGCCCTTCATCTCTGAAGAGCACCACAGTTATTTCAGTGACAATTAGAAGCTCAAGATCATCTCATAAATAGTTCAAGATCATACAAACAGCCCCCCAATATAACTGCATATTCCTTTGATATCACTGGAGTCCTGTAAACACACAGGGCACCACGATGTATGAGACTGATGTCATTCAAATACATCACCTAATTTATTTATGTTTATATATTTTATTTTTCAATTCCATTATTTATATACATGTTTTTGGTAATTAAGTCAAGATGCTGGTGAAAAGTAATCTGTTTAACATTTCATAATTGCGTGCAAAAGTAAAAACACTGATTTAAAGAAAGGTAATTTTTACAACTATTCAGCCCCAACAAATTATGACAAGCAGTTAGGCAATATCATGACTTGCAAAGTTATACTTAGCATAATGTTGCAATTCAAAATATGGCACAGAATTAACAAGACAGATAACAGTCCCACTGGCTAAAGTTAGCCAGGTTTTCACAAATTTGGTTTAAGTTGAAGTTTGATTATATAAAAAGGTTCCTGAAAGTGTTGAAAAAGAAACAGTGTACATGAAAGAGAATTCAACAATGTTTACAAAATGCCAAAAGTTCTTACTCTGCCCTCCCCCACCCCCGCTTTTTCCATAAATAATTAATGAAGTCCCCCTTCCCTCCCACCCCCCAGCCTCAAAAAGATTTACAAAGATAAATTTAGCTCAGTGAACAGAACCGAAAGACGACTGTTGTACTGTTGTTAGACAGTACCTGGTTAAAAGCTCAAGCACTTTCGTAAGAATTCGTATATATTGTCTCTTAAGGAATATAAATAATCTGACAGCATTGCTCTTTAGAGTTTTGGAGACTTCTCGCTTAGGAGTTACTGCTGTCTTTGTGCTTTGAGTAAAACATGAGCTTTAAAGCAGAAAGCTGATGGTGCTCAAAATTCACCATCTTCAAAGTTCATTGTGGGAGTTCTTCTCTGCGGCTTTGAACATCAGGATAGAATTGAAAATTTTGAGGGCAGGGCCCAACTTAATGCTCATAATTTTCACAATGTCTGTCTGGGTCATAAGCAGAAATGCTTCTCCATCAATTTGCTAAAATGGGAGGAAAAACACAAAAGATTGTGAGTTAATCGGATGTAGGGTTATGGGACATATTCAAGGTTCAATTATCAGCTCTCTTCTACACAGTAACACTAAAACGGCACAGACGGGCAGTTCATGTGTACAAACAACAGTTCCTCATAAGTGGATCTTTCTTATCTACAACAACACCCCCAAATGTGGACTGGGAACAAAGTCAAGTTCATTCATCTGAAGAACCAGCTCATAGGAAAGTGGAAGGTGCTCGTATCTTTCTGTGATTATTCTGACGTAGGCGCTGAGTCAAGAATAATTTGGGAAAATCCAGGGTGCCTCAAATCCAGTCCTTATCAGGGCAGGTTTTAAAATGAGAGATGAGAATAAGTACATAAATACTTGTGGATAAACAAAGGAATTCAGGCAAACACATCGGCTACATGCCTTCCACCACGAAGAAAAGAAAATCAGTGATAACATTCATTTTTAGAGTAGCCACAGTTATTTTTCAAATACAGAAGAAAAGGAATTACTGACAACCAACAATGGCAACCACCAGTATAGCTGAAGGAATGTAAGCCTGGTGGGAAGAGGTGTGCACTCTAGGCTGGTTCTTCTACTACTTGGGTAACGGTGAGAAGCATCCTTCCTCTCTCTGGGTCCCTTCTAAGACTAAAAGTCTACATTTCTACAGAATAGGATACTATGAGGTTCAGATACAACTCTGTGAAGATGATGTCTGGTTCAGTGGGTAGAGCAAAGGAGTAGTCGTCTTTTTGTATGATTTTCAGCTCTTGGGGAGTCCGCCATCTTAAAAAAATTAATTCACTTCTCTTTCAGTCTTCTCATTTTGTACAAAAAGTAAAATACACGTCTGCTCTCTGCCTTGGAGGACATTAGAAACCTTGACAGCAGTGTACTATTAGGGGCTGAACTGTGTTCCTCCCAAATGCCTATGTTGGAGTGCTAACCTCCAATAACCTTAGAATGTGACCTTATTTGGAAACAGGGTCACTGCAGATGTAATTAGTTAAGATGAGGTCATACTAGAGTAGGGTGGGTCCCTAATCCAAGATGACTGGTGTTCTTATAAAAAGGGGAAATTGTGACACAGACACACACAGAAGACAACAAGAGAACACCATCTGCAAGCCACAAAGAGAGGCCTGGAGCAGCTCCTTTCCTCACAGACCTTGAAGGAAGCTACTTGCCAACGCCATCGTTTCTTGTGTTCAGATTTCTAGCCTCCAGAATTGGGAGGCATTACATTTCTGCTGTTCAAGCCACTGGTTTACGGTATTTTGTTACAGCAGCCCTAGCAAACAAATACTACTATAAATTCTGTCAGCAGTTCACTAAATAAAGCCTAATATAATTAAGTTGCCCTTTCTTGAAATTTTCCTCTTTGCTCTAAAAATAAAAACCTGTAAATCTAAATTGCTTATGTGCTTAATCAGTAAGAACAAGAGTCATCTTATACAACTTTAAGTAACAATCATGTGGAAAAGGTTTGCTAATTTTCAGCAAGGAAACACCCTGCTGTCATAAACTAGAAGTAAAGACACTGCAGTGTTAATTTCTAAGTGTAAGACAAGTTAAGTGGCAGCTATGAGAAATGTTCTATTGTTTTTTGGAAACATTTGCTTTGGTCTCATTTGCTTGTGCTGTGACAGGTCTCTGATAAACAAGTCCAAGCAGAGAGGCAGATCTACTAACACTTCACTCAACCCAGACAGACCTTGGTAGAATGAAGGGTCTGATAGAAGTCGTCTAAGACATTAACTAAAATGTCAACATACTGGGTTCCCAGGGAGCTCACTACAAAGAGTGAATGGTTTATTATAACCTTGGGCCCTACTGAGTCTTCTTCTGGGACTAAGTAAGAATTTAAAGTGACAGATGACTGATGAAAAGGAACATGCAGAGCTAACGAGGCTGGAGTCTAAAAGCTAGGAGTGGGATGAGAAGGATAAGTTTTGGTAGATTATTATTTTTAAAGCTAACCTGGGAAGAAAGAAGTCATCTTGAGGCTAGAGCCAAACTTTAGTATATGACATACAAGCTGCTCTGATGTGTAGCCATAAGGATAAGCCTCAACTGGAAAGAAGTAAATAATTTAAGGAAGTACTTTCTGAAAACAGTAATTACTGCAATGGATTGCTGCGTTTATTTTTGGTTTATGCTTTTGTAATATATATAAACTGGTCTAGCTCCGGAGATTAAGTATCTTGCTAAAGGCCCAAAACTCTGAAGGAGGATTTGGAACTTGGGGTTCTTGCCTTCCATTTCATTGCTCTTTCCACTGTGCGCTCATGGTTCTTTTCCAGTGTTGTAACTCTGCAAATCACAGCGATATGCTCTTTGAATGTCTTTCTCAGAGTGTAAAGGTATGAGTCTATTCATTCAACACAAACTTATTAAATACCCATTAGAGTCTACATATTATTCTTGGGCCTGGGCATATAGCTCAGACTAAAACAGATAAAAACAAAACTAAGCAAACAAATAAAAACTCCTTGTAGAGTTTACATTTTAGTAGTAGGAGACAGACTATAAGAAAAACCATAATAAGCAAATTAATTAGTAACTAATTCTAAAAGGTGATTAGTGGTATGAAAAAACTGCGAGTCGGGGAGATGAGTGGACAGTAGGGCCAGGATGGATGTGTGGTGGCAGGTGGCAGATTGAAGGAGGATAGTCAGGATAGGATATTGAGAAGTGGAGTAAGCTACGTGAGCACCTAGAGGAAGAGCATCCCAGGCAGAGGGGGGAGCCAGAGTGTACCTGGATAATCTGAGGAATGGCAAGGAGGTCTGTGTGTGGAACAGTGCAAGCAGGGGACAGAGTGGATGAAGAGGTCAGGCGGTGAGAGAGGTGATGGGGTGTCAGACTGTCGCCCTTGTGAGGCTCTTGGCTTTTGCTCTGATTTAACTACCGGAAAGACCTGAACAGAGGAGTGACATGATTTGACTTTATCTTGTAGCAGAATCAGCCCAGCTATGCTGGAAATAAATTACAGAGGAGCAGGGACTTCCCTGGTGGTGCAGTGCTAATGCAGGGGACACGGGTTCGAGCCCTGGTCTGGGAAGATCTCACATGCTGCGGAGCAACTAAGCCCGTGCGCCACAACTACTGAGCCTGCGCTCTAGAGCCCAAGAGCCACAACTACTGAGCCTGTGCTCTAGAGCCCGCGAGCCACAACTACTGAGCCCGTGCGCCACAACTACTGAGCCTGCACTCTAGAGCCCAAGAGCCACAACTACTAAGCCTGCGCTCTAGAGCCTACGAGTCACAACTACTGAAGCCCACATGCCTAGAGCCCATGCTCCGCAACAAGAGAAGCCACTGCAATGAGAAGCCCGCGCACCGCAACAAAGAGTTGCCCCCGCTCGCCACAACCAGAGAAAGCCCTCGCGCAGCAACGAAGACCCAACACAGCCAAAAATAAAATAAATAAATAAAATACTATTTTAAAAAAAGATTACAGAGGAGCAGAAATAGAAGCGGGGAGCCCGGCTAGGAGGTTATTGCTTTAATCCAGGCAGGAGAGGATGGCAGCTCTGACCACACGTAGCGGTGGAGCGGGGAGAGGGAGCTGGGACTCCTAAATGCTTTCAAAACACATCCAATAGGGTTTTCAACAGATTAAATGCGGAGTATGTAAGAGAAGGAGTCATCTGGGATGGTTTCAAATAATAGCCCACACCTGCACTTTGCCTTTTAGAGATGACTTACAAGACTTTAGCTAGATTTGTTTTCTCATTTTCACCTAGGACTCAAAACCCACGCCTGCTGACCTGGTGAGACATGTGAGAGCAAGGATCATGTCCTATTATCTCTGAATTAACCCTCTTACTAGAGCATTACATGGAGTATCATACAAATGGTAGGAATTTAACAAGATTTCACAGGGTGAATGAATAGTGGAATGAACACATGAATGATACATGTTGACAGAGAACATTCATCGCCTCATTCTTCAAAAGAAGGCTCTGTCTTTGAGGATATTAGGTGCCTGGGGAGTGTCTCCAAAGATAATATGAAGAAAAAAGTTATTCAAAGAAATAACATATCATTTGAATTTGAATCTTACTTAACCTAAATAACAGAGCAAATCTATATGGATTGGCTAGATATCAACAGAAGCAAAAGTAGAATTTATAAAATAGATGTGCTAGAAATTTATTTTTAAAATTGTTTCATCATTTTCAAAGGTAATGTTACTACATGGCTCTTTCAAAGAAAGAGCAACAGCTCCCTGCAGGAATCTAAGTCTGCTCAGGGATCGAAAATCGACTGAGAGTAACCCACAAAGACACCTGGGACCTGGGCTTTAAGAAACTCAAAATCTGAATAACTGCAAATTCTTTAATTTGACCTTCAACTAGAAAGACAGAACATTTCTGAAAGTAAGACCATAAATCAGAAAAGGGCTGATGACAATCAGATCCTTGTGCATTTTAACAGGCACCCACATAAAGCATAAATGATACCTAACAGTATAATGACATTGGCGACCGGCGGCTCAATTCTTGGCTGTGCTGACACTCTTGCACTCTTGCACACTCTTGCACACTCTTAACTGAAAGTGTGCTATTTGAACAGTGGAGGCTAAGCATAGGAGCAAACAAGGTATCTTACAGCTGCAGACAGCAGATGCTGGACAAAGCCTTCTGAGACGACTTAGTCCTCATTGTACCTTCTGAGATCAGGGTGATAACTGACTGGTCTGCTTGGAGGAGATGACAGGCAAGTGGCTTATTTTTAAAGGTCTCTAGTGAAAAGAGTCTCCTGCTTCTAGTGTAGTTAGAAGTAGAATTCCTTTTTGTCCTAATGCTCACTAGAGGTGGTATCATTATTAATCATCCCTTATAATTGAAGTTTTGGACAGGCAGATGAAAACAACTAATAAAATCATCTTCCAACAGCAGACGGTAATAGATGTAATGAATATCAGTTAGAATAAATATCACTGAGAAATATATAAGATCTAAGGGACTGTTTTAGCAATAATGGTAATATTAACTATCAGCATCAAATGAAGTTAATTTTGGTGTTAAAATGATGTTTGAAAATAAAATAATGGGAACTAATTTTACTTTGTTAAAAATGAAACGTTGCTTCTTTCTTGCGTTGGTTTCTTTCTGTGCTATACACTATATAAATGCATGTTTTTAAGTTTTGTGTTTGTTTTGTTAAATAATGAGCTTAGTGCTACTGCTGTGGGGCATCAATAAAATGGCATAATTTCCTTTGCATCTAATTTTATACAAACACAATTTTATACAACTGATTAATGCTGCTTGTTAGACAACTCGATATCACTTTGTCAGTTTCAACATAACCCGTCTCTTCCTTCCTCTGCCAATTTAGAACATTTCACCATTCACTGCCATTCAGTGCTTTGTCCCCCCTTAAGTAACATACTGCAATTTAGTGGAATACTTACTTCGTCTTTAAATACCTTTCCATGTTCTTCACATCCAGGTAAGCTCTGTATGAACTCTGACACCTGTTAAAAATATGATTAAAATTCCAGTTTAAAAAAAGAAGCTGGGGGCTTCCCTGGTGGCACAGTGGTTGAGAGTCCACCTGCCGATGCAGGGGACACGGGTTCGTGCCCCGGTCTGGGAAGATCCCACATGCCGCAGAGCGGCTGGGCCCGTGAGCCATGGCCGCTGAGCCTGCGCGTCCGGAGCCTGTGCTCCGCAACGGGAGAGGCCACAACAGTGAGAGGCCCGCGTACCGCCAAAAAAAAAAAAAAAAAAAGAAGCCAGAATCTAAATGCTACAGGTTCAAAATATTTAACCTATACTTTCATTGTTTCTCTCAGAATAATTTCTTCTCTTTCAGAAAAAAAAAAGACTAAATCCCACATGCATTCATGTTGCCCTCTCCTTAAGCCAGTACTCCTACGTCTGGCCCCTGACAGACCAAGAAAATAAAATATACCTCATCTGTGCTCCATTTGGAAACTTTACTGGCAGGGATGCCAGCTACAGTTGGGAGAAGTTTGCTCTGCTGCTCCCAACGCAAGGGCAGACATGGAATTGGGGACTTAAAGGACAGAAAGACCGCCGACCGCCGCTGTGCCTGCTGTACGCTGGGTTCTTCCCGGGCACCTGGTTGACAGAAACAATCAGGAATTCACTCTCTGAAAAGCAGCCAAAAAAGCCCCCAATGCCATGTGTAGCCCCCAAACAATGAGTAGCATGGAAGCAAGGTAAAGCATTGGTTCAACATTACATTCATTGAATAATTACACTCTCGTTCATCTTTACTGAAAGTCACCATAAGAAACAACCTGAAGTTCAACCGACACGTTTGCCACATCACCCATCACTGAAGACATGCATCATCACACCATTCAACGTTCCCTCTTTAATGCTTCAGATAAGAAATCTGCCCCCGAGCTTTAGTGACAAGGAAAATAACTCTCACCCTACGAAATTATATTTGGTTCCCTTTTGGCTTTGCATGTCCTAAAAGTAAGAGCCAAGTTGCAGGCTCAAGTCCAGCCGCTGTGTTTACCCTGCAGTTACCATACCTGTTCTCTCCTTTTACTTCAGCCCTGTTCTGTTCTTCCAATTTCTATTTACTAATCACATCGATTTTTCAAATAGCCAACTTATATTTTTTGAAAGGGGATATGAAATTATTGAAATAAAGATAAAATAGCATAAAGGCAAATGCTTTTGTCATTCTTCACTTGTGAAGATCAAAGTTAAAACTACAGAATATTCTATCTATCTGCCAGTTCTTCTGAATCCAAACCTAGTTTACCTGCTGCTCTTCTAAAACAGCTGTTTTCTAGCCAATGTTTTTTTTTTTTCCTTGGGACTCCTGACTTAGAGTTTGTCCATCATTATCTCCGTAAGATCGGATCCTTTAGAACGGAAATCTTTTCTGAAAACTACTTACTCAAAGCCCATCAGAAGAAGGCACCTCCCCACACTTACTCTCCGCTCTGCCCACCAGCTCAGCTAAAAACTGAAGGTGGCAGCACACCTAGAACCCCCTCCAATCACACCCCATCCAGCAAGGAAACCACTTCCCTGACTTCGAACACCCTCGCTTCTTTTGCCCTGGTTCTGAACTGTAAGTTTGATGGAAACTTGGTATCTGGCTTCTTTCTCTCAATAGTGTCTGTGTGATTCATCCACATTGCTGTATGTAGTTGTAGCTCACCTGCTCTTTGCTGTGTGGTTTTTCACTGTTATGAATATTTCACAATTAATTTGGAGCTGATGGACATTTGAGTTGTTTTTAAGTTTTGGCTAAGACCGACAGTGTTGCTGTGCACGCTCTCGTACATATCTTTTCTTGAATATATGTATGCCTTTCTGTTGCATACATACTGAAGAGTGGGACTTTGTGGTTATGACGTTTGTGTACATTAAGTCTCAGCAAATTCCACCCGTTTTCCAAAACAGCTGTGTAGTACACACCTACTAACAGCATAAGTGTTCCAAATGCTCCATACATGTTCTTATCAGCATGTGGTATTGTCTATCTTGCTCACTGTAACCCTTTTGGTGCGGGTGTCATGGCATCATACTGTGGTTACAACCGCATTTGTCTGATGACAAAGTTGACAATCTTTTTGTAAGTTCATTGGTCATATGGAGAACCTCTTTTGTGAAGTACTTATCTATTTTATGCCCATTTTTCCATGAGGCCATCTTGCCTTTTTCTTAACTGATTTGTAGAAGTTATCTATATATATATATACTCTGGGTAAGAATCCTTTCTTGAAAATATGTATTACTTATATCTCCTCCCACTCTGTGTCTTCTTTTTACTCTCTTAAAAAGGTCTTTTGATAAACAGAAGTTCTTAATTGTAGTAAAATTTATTAATTTTTTCTTTTAGGGACAGTACTTTTGAAGAAATCTTTGCTCACCCCAAGGTCCTGAAGATAGCCTCCTCTGTTTTCCTCTGAACACTTTATGTTTTACCTTTCACGTTGAGGTCACAATCCATCTGAAATTTATTTTTGTTATGGTATGAGGTAAAGATCAATATTCATGGTTTTTTTCCACATGGATTTCTAATTGCCCAACCATGATTTAATGAAAAAGACCAACCATCCTTTCCCTGCTGTACTGCAGTGCCAGCTTAAAAATAAATCTAACTGTGTTTTCAAATATTCTCTTCTGTTCCACTGGTCTCTTCACACCGACCCACAGGCTTTAATTACTCTCATTTTATGAGTGTACTGATATCTGTGATCTAGGTCTTCTTCAAGACTCCTTGACTATCCTTACCCCTTTGCATTTCCAATTTTAGGATCTGCTTGTTAAAAAAAATGCTAGGATTTACATTGGGAAAACCACTGAATATACATCAATTCGGTGAGAGAGAACATCTTCACAATATCAAGCCTTTCAATTCAAGAACAAGGAATCTCTCTCCATTTCTTTGGATCTTAAAACACCCCTCTTCAATGTTTTGTCATTTTCATGTAGAGGTCTTGCATATCTTTTGTTAAATTTATTTTTGTGTGTCTGATGTTTTCTGTTGCTATTATAAGTGGAATAGTTTTTTAAAAACTACTTCCTACTGTTTTATTGTGGATCTTTGATAACTTTTCTCTTCAACTAGCCTAATGTAAATTTGAATTGCTCTGAATGTTAGAAAAGTCGCTATACTGAATTAAAAGAAAAAAAAATCTATCTTACTGGAGCTAACACCCACTGGTCCTTGCTCTACCTGAGTGAGCTCATATAGAAAACTGTGTCTGCTCCCCATGAAACCTTCCAATTCTTCAAATATTTTATAAAAAACCCTTCATGGTCCCTCTTTCCACATTTCATCCACCGAATCTCATATAATTGGTTTTAAGGTTTTAGGTCTTCATCCTATTTTACTGAAAATCTATTATGAGCCAAATATACAAACCTGTACCAGTTTGTTTTTATTCTTTTAAAATTGCCCAGAGTTCAAGAAAGCTTTGTTTTGCATAAATATGGGGTAACTTTAAAACATTCCTTAATCTCAGACAGTCCTAAGAGTTCAGCAATTATTTGCAACACATTATTTGTAAATCCTTCAGGAGATGGACTTATATGAAATGGTAAGAGTTCTAGTTCCACACTAGAGTAAAACAACACAGTCTACTTTGTAACTTGTATTTGGATTGCCTGCCACAGAGTGTCAGTTTTTTCCAAAGCCATACACTTTCTTCTATAACTATTTATGTTCTGTTGACACTTGGCACTGTTTCCTCCTTCACTGAAGCTCCATTCTATGGTCATTCTATTCCTGCTAAAGTTGTATTATTCACAGTTCATTTCTAATGCTCCTACATCATTATTCCTTAGAAAAATAACTGAGCTATTCTAAAGAAGTGACTAAAAACCCTAAAGCTCCTATATTTCTGGTGGCGTCTGCATGTCTTCGAAGCTGACATTACACATAGGCCTAGACTCATACACCACTCCAATACTAATACCAACTTTGCATCCTTCACCTTAAGACCCCCCTTCCTCTTGCTGATTCTTTCATGTTGACTGATGCCCAGTGTTATTTTCTGACGAATGGGGCAACTGTAGCATTTACCAACCACAGAATATGCCATCTCCTCAGAAGATGTTAGGTACACGCTCCCAATCCAAAAAGGATAAAGAAAACAACTTCATTTGAGTGGATATGTATTGGATCCCTTGAAATGCACAGAAATGTGACTCCAGGTTTCTATTTTAACATGTGATATAGACTAAAATAAACGCACAGAGACTCTGGCTCAAGTAGCTGGCTCAGTGCAAAGAGTAGGGAAGAGTAGGCTTGAATGTGTATAATGTGCTTTAGAAAACAAAGCTTTTTTATTCTGGAAGACATTTCTGCCAATAGCATTTTAAGAGGGTCAGATTTCTCACCACCCTCCTCTCAAATGATTTAGCTGCATGAAAAATAATATTTTTTAAGGAGTTCTATGTATTTTTTTGAAGTTTCCCAAGAAGAAAATTTACCCAAGGTATATGGTCAAACTTTTTCTCACTACTCCCACACCCTGACTCTCCTTCCTCCTGGGAGAGAACAGTAACTGAATAACTAGCCCCCCAGAACCACCCTTGACCAAGATAAGACCTTGGGAAAAGACACTCTGCAAAGGAGAGCAACAAGATACATGGAACCTGACTTCCTAATACTGTTGAGCACCATTAAATCCTGGAGCACCTACCCTTGAGCCTCCTCCATGTGAGAGAGAGATAGACTGCTTTTTCCTGATATAAACCACTTGTATGGGTTTTATGTCACACACACACACACACACACACACACACACACACACACACACCCTGCTAATCCTAATCACTACCACGGTTTACTGCAAGAGCGTTTATAATAGTGAGAGACAGGAAATAACTAGCTTAGATACCCACTAGAGATTGGTCCATTAAATGATGCTGCATTGAGCATCGATCCACAGAGGGAGTATTTAATATTATTTTGTAATTAGTATAAATAGTTATGTAAAAATGATTGTAATATTACGTAGTTAGAAAACTGCAGGTTACAAAGTAGTTAGTACAATATTTCAGATATTAAAAAATCCCAAAAAAACTCCCCAAAATTCAGAAAATGGTGTGTTAGAAAATAAAATTACAGATAATTTTGATTTTCTGCTATTTGATTCCCTGTATTTTCTAATTATTCTATAATAAATATGTTATTTTAACAATAAGTTATATAAAACCAGAAGCTGATATTGGATAAGATACTTATTGTTACTCAAAAATAATAACAAAAAAATGAAAGCCTCACTTTGGTGACTTGGAAAGCAATTTAATGCATTTTGGAAATAATTATTAAAACATCAATTGCTGGGCTCCCTTAATAACAGAAGCAAGAAAATATTAGATGGGAGTAGCGTTAAGAGAAATAACTGTGGATCTTTGGTCTTACTGCTATCTCTCTAGACAATTATCAAATGAGGAATATTTTTCTTATGTTGATACTTTATGGATGGATAGTAAAGTCCTGCCTCTACCATTTACATATATTGTTTATAATATGGAAATCACTCATTCAGCAATTACTTATTCAGCACTTACAATGCAATGTGGAAGGCTACATCAATACAGCATATTCTTGTAGACTTTCTTGAAATGAAGTTTAATAGATAATAATGTAGTTATCCAAAGCAGATATTTGCAAATACAAATGTCTCTCAGTTCTGGCTGAGAATAGAGGTATTAAAATCCTTGATTTGGCATAGGGTAGGAAAAAGTGAAGGAGAAGATTAACTCTTGTGAGAAGACAGGTCTGATAAAGGTGATCCTGAAGAAATATATCCTCCAATGTTTCATGCAGAATCAAGACAATAATCTTCAGAATAGAGACCACCATCTAAACCAAACATGAAATCTCCCAGTAGAAAGAGATGTCTTCACTACCATGGAGCGTGAGAACCTGCTTCCTACAGGACTGTTCCCATTCGGGCCCAGTAGAACCACAGGGAGGGCAAGATCCAGAGAAAAGGAAAAGTTCTCTTCATGCTCCCTGCTGCTTTCGGACTCAGATCCCATTCTGCTTCCTGTTTCCAAGTCTGAACAATGCTAAATCAACAAGCCACAGCATGACTTTCCACTTGTCCTGACTCATTCCTTATCCCTTGAAGCCAGTGACAGAAGTGAGACCAGAATCTCCAACTGCCTTGTTTCATTTTAGTTTCAAAACAATGCTAGGAGGTAGCTAACCCGAAGATGAGGAAAACACATTGTGAGACAGGGCAAAGCCCAAAGCCACCCTGTGAGATAGGGGAAGCATCAGAAAGTGACCCTGGATCTTCTGTCTCCTAATAAGAAAGTACAGGGTCATGGTCAAGGGGGTGAGTTTAAGAGTCTGATATACATGGATTCAAGTCCCTGTTCTGCCACTAACTAGCTCTAAATTTTGGCTAAATCAATGTGACAGGATCACTGTAACGACTACATGATATTTTTAAAAATGCTTATTCCAGTGTCTGACATATAGTAAAGACTCAGCAAGTGGGAAAACTTATTCCTATCTTGAAAGAAAGGCATGCCACTGAGAGTATCCTGAATATAAAAAGGCAAAGATGAAAAGGAATCAGTGACCCTTTTAAGCTAATATTCCACGAGCCTATAGAAAAATGCTCTTAATGTGAAAGGGAAAAAAGCCAGGAGAAATGGGATACATCTGTCAACCAAGTTTTTTTTAATGGAGTTACTAACTGGTGACTAAATATAAAAAGGATGAACAATAACAATGATTGGGTAAAATAAATGGATCACAGCATCAAGGAATGTGGATAAAATTAGCTCCAAGATCCTAAACGCAGGCGTGAAAAATATTTGAGGATCATTTCAAGGTTAACAACCAAAATAAAAACCAACTGCTATGGAAGCAAAAGGCAAGCCTGATTCTTCAAGTGAGAATCTAGTACATTACAAAATAAAATTCAACTCTTTCTGCATATCAGCACCCCTGAGAGAGAATGTTTGCAGAAGGGAAAAGAAAATTACACGTTTCCCAGGAATACAGGAGTTTAAATTTGAAGGTCAATTTATAGGATCCTTTATTAATGGACCTTCCTACAATGGAGGAAATGAATTAGTTTATCTTTCAGGCAAAGGAGACAGAAGCCAACAAAAAGAAAAAGAAGAAAAAGTGATGCATTGTATTCAGTAAAGGTCCCCAAAGGTCAAATTTGGTAGCATAGTGGCAATCATCAAAAAATCAAAAAGGCTCATAATCACACATATTGTATGGAATTAAATTGAATTAACTGAAGAAACAAGGTAGGAAGATGTTTTTCTAGGGGGAAGTGCTTTTAAAAATCAATTTGCTCTAAGACTCCAAACAAAATAGTTCTCATGGGCTTACTGAATCTTAAATCCTACTAGCTATAAGGAATACAGGGCGGCTTCTTTTCAGACTCCTCTATACTAAATAGGGCACAAACTGCAAGAAGATTTCTCTCCTTTCCCCTATTCCACCACTGGTGAATGATATTGTGAATGAACACTGGTGAGCACCTACTAGGCTCAGCATATCTACCTGACCCTCAGGCTCAGGTGTGAAAGAGGAATTCTACTGGCACCCAAATGGGAGCATTGAGGGGTAAGTGTTCTTCACAAAAAACCTGGGGAAACTTCTCTGCACTCAAAAATGATAAAATAAAAAACAATCACCAGGGGCCTCTGATAAGTTCTACAAAACATTGGGAGAGGACCATTGATTTATTGACAGAAGCGTTTCATGATTTTAGTAAGGCACAAGGGAACATGGCGTCTACAAAACAAAACAGGCTATGAAAAGAAAAAAACAAGCCAGTGCAGGAAATTAAAGGAAAATAAAAACCACTATTAAAATTCACGTTAAAGGCAGTAACTAGTAGACTTGACAGAGCTAGAGTAAGACATTTCAACTTGAGAAATATGTCTAGAATATCAAAAAATGCATAAGCTGTTGGAATATTAAAATACTTCCATAATGGCTGGTAATAGTCCCCTCCATCCTCAGCAGTCAGGCCCTTGCAGGACTTCCAGATGCTGCACCGAAGTACAGCAGGGAGCTTCCAAACTCTGCTCCAGCACTAAGGCTGGTGTTTGTTTTAACTGTCCTGTGCAATGTTGGCTGTCAAACCAATTGTTAAATATTTTGAATAACATCCTTTGGATCTAACCCAAGAGTAAAAGGTATTACCAATCAAAAAGGAGAAAAGAACAAAAGTAATAACAAAAATAATAACTGAAGGAATTTTTCTGGATTAAAAAAAAAATCCTGGATCTAAAAAGAAAAAGTAAATAAAGCGCATGACATCTCAGGCAAAATAATGAAAAGACTGAATTTAGGAGCCGGATTCATTGTCTAAAACAAAAAGGTTGGATTGAATTGGGCCTAATCCCACATATGTGAAAGGATGTTCTGGTTTGTTGTTCAGTTTTTTTCAGTTCTGTTTGATTTTTCTTAAAGGAAAGTCAGAGACCAAATGACTAGCTAGGTGTAGTGGACACTGTGGTGGGCTCCCCCTTTGGAACCTAGAGATTCATTCTCCTACCTGCTGACTGCTGATGCCTCAGAGCTACCTCCCTCTCCAGGAACTGCCCTAAGCCAAAGGGAGGCTCCTTGCCCAAGGACACGGCCCGTCTCAGCCAACATCCAAGGACTGGTCAATACAAAGGCCTGGTCCTCATGCCTAAATTTGGGATAACTCGGAAGGGTCATCTGGAGCTCATTTGTGGGATCGACTGAGGCTTCTGCTATAACTGCATCACAGCTCATTCTGCCCACTGTTGCTTCTCTCACTCTCTCATTGGTATCGTTCCCAAAAGTACCCACCAAAAACCTTCTGCACACAGTACTCCCAATGTCTGTTTCCAGAGAGCCCAATCTGAGACACTAGGTCATGGCTCTACTGAGACCTGAGAGGCAGGAGGACAGAAAAAACTAAACACATCGACCCACTGACTAGGATCTGAGACATCACCAACGTCACCAAGATACAGGAGCCCTCAGACACCATAAGATCTCATTTTGGACTGAAGGATCATGGGGTCCAGGGAAAGACAACCAATGAACTCTTAAATGGTAACGTCAGGAAGTGAAATTCAAATCTTTTCCATACAACATGAATCTGGAAAAAATTTTCAAAAAAAAAAAAAAAAGAAAGAAAGGAAATCTAAAGCTGAGAAAGCAGTTAAATAAAAGCTGACAATCATAACAACATGATTTCACTACAGTAAAAATTAACTTTATGGAAGTTTTACATAAAATGTTTCAAAAGAGAAGGGAAGTCATCAAACTCATTTTAGGAGGCTAAAACTGGATGAGATATTAATATGCGAACCTTACTTAGGAACATATGTGCAAAAATTCTCAAAGCAGCTTGTTTTTATGAGGCTCCCTTTCACTAATGAAAAATAAGACAGTAAGTAAAATACGCATATTGAACTATAGGTTTTATGGGTGACAAAAATAACAGAGTTATATATGGATCCTTGCAATGTTTCTTTGGAAAGAATTGTAAAACAGAAAAACTCAGGCAATTCAAATTTAAAAAACAGGATAAAAATATACAAAGTTTGAAAAGACATAAAACTATCACAGAAAAAGAGAGAACACCATGCGTATCATGTTAATAAACCTGAAATTCTCCATTAATTAGACTATGTTCAGAAAAAAGTGATCAAAATCAGCTCAGCAAATAAAATGAAAAGTGAATTGCATCACGAAATTAGGAAGAAACTGAAAAGGTTGTCAAATTATTACTCCCTCAAAAAGTCAGCCCAGAAGATTTTATTATGAATCTATCTAAACCTTGCAATGATCAGATAATTCCATGCAATAGACACTCATTTCACAATACTACTACTACTTCTGCTATTACTACTACTACCACTAGCAGCTAATACTTTGGCCACTGATGCATTTATTCCTCATAATAATCCAGTGATGTGGGTACTATTAAGAAACTGAGGAACAGAGAAGTTAAATACTTTTCCCAAAGCCAGCCACACAGCTAGTACTGGTGGAGCTGAGAAGCGAATGAAGGCCGTGCTCCTAACCACCATTCACAAAGAAAGGCTGAAGCCTTTGATTAAGAACCCGATATACCCTGACGACAAAAGTTTCGTAAATTAAATGTTTTTCTTCCTTTCTAAATGACCAGAAACATTATAGCACTTATCACGTGCCAAGCACTGTCCTAAGCAAGTTACAAATGTTACTGTACTCAATCCCCACAACAACTGTGGGAGGGAGTTACCATCATCAACCTTCTGGACAGATAAGGAAACAAGCACTGAAACGTATTCCATGAAATGTCCAAGATTACACAGCTAGCAGGTGGTAACAGATCAGGGATGCAAACCCTGGCCATCTGAAGGGTTTGTATGTGGTGCAAGACTAAACACCATAAAACATGCTGAGGACAGCAGAGAATATAACTTTTAAATTAATCATAAATTACTGCTCTATGACAATCAAATATTGAAATCAAGGCATCACTTATGGAATAGGTCATTATAGGCAAACAGTCCTTAGGTGCCATTCTACAATCTTATAAACAGTCTAAACCAAATAACGCACATGACAAGCAAAGTCCCCAGGGACAATCATTAAAATCATAATCGGGACAACATTTTCTTATAAAAAATAATTATAACACTATGCATAAATTATAAATACCATTTATACTATGAGTAACAGTCATTACGACTTCATTGTTCAGTTAAACCACTGTAATATCTATTCAGCAAACATGTAAGACAAATTACTTTCTCCAATACAACTTAAAACTTTTGTTCAAGCAATTTCCTTTTCATTTTGTGGTATTAGATTAAGACCATATTAGTTCTATTGGAATTTCAACACATTCTGAGATGAGTCTGAAACATATGAAGCAAATGATATCAACAATATCAAAAAAATTTACGACAAGGACCAAACAGAATGCCTTATCCAAACTTTATATACAATATTGTACAGATATGTGAAACAGACTGTAAATACAGGTCACAGATGGACCCATATCATTGTGAAGTATACACCAAATCTATCCTGAACAATACACTTTTATTGCCTGTGGTAACAGAACCAACCAAATGAAGTTTATCTCTAATATATAAAAGGGACTGCTGCATTCCAGTTAAGTTTTGATTGTTGAGTATTAATAGTAATACCCATCAATACCCATCAATAATACCCATCAATAATATGAGATTATTATGGGTACCTGTGGCTTCATGTGATGTCCTCATTTCACTCTCTGTTCTCTCTTCAAAGTCTTCTTTGACATCATCAGCATGCTGGTCTCTGAGAAAAAATAGGTGTTTTAATATTTTGTAATAGAAACGTTTAAAGAAATGGGAAAGTGGGGGTGGGTGGTAGTGGTGGGATGAACTGGGAGACTGGGACTGACATATATACACTAATATGTATAAAACAGATAATAAGAACCTGATGTATATAAAAAAAATAAAATAAAAATTGAAGTACAAAGAAAAAGGGAATGGCTCAAAACTGCACCTCAGCAACTGTTTTTTTTTTTTTTAATTTAAAAACAAATGATACCATTAAAATGTTAGAAAGGATTTTCAGTTTTACTAAGAAGCAATTAATACTAAAAACACCTATAGGGACTTCCCTGGTGGCGCAGTGGTTGAGAGTCCGCCTGCCGATGCAGGGGACACGGGTTCGTGCCCCGGTCCGAGAAGATCCCACGTGCCGCGGAGCGGCTGGGGTCGTGAGCCATGGCCGCTGAGCCTGCGCGTCCGGAGCCTGTGCTCCGCAACGGGAGGGGCCACAGCAGTGAGAGGCCCGCGTACCGCAAAAAAAGAAAAAAATAAAACAATAAAATAAAATAAAAACACCTATAAATGTTCATTTTCCTCATTATCAATTTTCATTTACTTTTTATTTATTTTTTATCTTCATTTACTGTTCAGAAAGATTTTAAAGCTAAGAATGGTATTAAGGAAGATTTTAAAGCTAAGAATGGTATTAAGGTTAACTTTCTGGAAAATGTGGCCACTGAATATTTCAACTTCAAATTGGGACATGTATCCATGAGGAATTTTACTTGTCCTGTATGGTAAGACTACAATTTTAAGTAGGAAAATGGTTTTAAAGTCCATACCATTTAATGAAGTCACTATATACTACTCAGCTCCAGAATCTGAGATTGAGGCTGAGATTGCCCAGGAGAATCAAACTCAATTCTAGGAAGGTTTTCCTGGCTTAATCAGGTCAAATTCATAGGCTGAACTGATTCCACCTCTTTCTCACCAGGAATGAACTAATGCTAATCTAACCATGCCAAGAATGCTCTAAAGTGGAATGGACCCATTCCAATCCTAATTCAGAGCTTTACCCTGAAGTCAGTGACAAAGATGGCTTTAAAGGAAACCAGGCACAGGCTACTTATATTTTCTTTAAAACTAAACTTCAAGGATTTAAAATTTTTAACCTAATGTATTCCGTTCTCAGGGTTCAAAATAAATCCTTTATAATACTCTATAATACTCTGTACTTATGATGTTCTGTTGTTTCAAATGCTGTTACCTTTACAAATATATCCTTAGTTTCTTGAAGACTCAGACCACACTTCTGTTCAGTGTTAAGAAAAGGGATATTACCTTTGAAACCAAATATCCCAACAAAATATAAAGGAGTTCTATAGTCTTAATTACCAAGGCACTAATTTACTCCCTTTTTGTAACAATAATAATTTAACACAATGATGCCAACACAGTAAGCATGAGATAAATAAAATGTTCACTAGTTCTTAGAAAGATCATTTCCAGGGACACATGAAATTTCACTGGAATCTGAGCTCCCTGGCTTACTTCATACTAAAAACAACTTATCACAACTGGTGAAGAATACTTGCTTATCTGAGAATGGGAAGAATCATCGTTATTATGCAATAAAAATTTTTTTTCCAAGAGAAATCAATTAATTACTATGGGGGCTCTTACTCCATAGAAAGTGGGGAGATGGAGGTAGAGTGAAAATAAGAAAATTGCTGATAACTGGAGAAAGGGCACTAGTTGAAGTGATAGTAGAAAACTGTCTTCTCTGTAAAAACAGTGTTGAAGTTAGACTTGGTAATTACAACATGTTAAAATCAGCTTATTATGCTAAAATTAGCTTATGTGATCTTCTGAATTTGTTTCATATTAAACTGGAAATAATAACCTTTGAGCCCACACATCTATCCCAGTAAGTACTGTGGCCACTGAAATAAGTGGTTTGTGGATGGCTATATTAATAGTTATTAGAAACAATCACACATCAGAGTGACATAACTTAAAATTGGCATTTTTCAGAGTCAAAGAAAATAAATTCCCAATTAATTACTGTAGATTGCCTAAAAGCTTTAGTGAATGGTTAAAAAAAAAACAAAAAAACCCCCCAAACAAACAAAAAACCAAACTGAGCCCAAAGGCTAAAATTATATCTTAGAATTTTCTGTATATTTCATTTTTCATGATTGAAACTGTCCACTGATAATTAACAGTTACATGTTTGTGGTTTCAGTAATGCATATTATATTTTCCTTTAAAGTAAACTTTAGTAAACTAAAGCTATAAGACCTAAGTATGAGGAAAGTTCTTCTGTATTCTTATGCCCAAATACAATGCCAATGACTTATTTTATGAAATGTAGGAAAAGAATCATTTTCTAGGAGGGAACAGAGATAGAAAAGGAAAATAAGATGATTGACCCCAAAAGTTTCTTCATCCTAAATGTGCCATAATCCATTGCTGAAGAGAAGCACAAAAGCAGCCTTCTGCTTGTATATTCATGTTCCTTCATTATAGAAGCATGTTCAGTTCTTACTTTCCTTACTTTAACTCGTGATATTTCATTAAATTTAACCCATATAACTTGGGAATATATACAGATGGATATTTATCTTCACCGAAAAACAATTCCAATGCAGGACTCCACAAGAAATGTTCACTGAATGTTTTATTTCCAATCAATAAATTGATTTTGCTAACTCCTTAAAATTAAAAGTGACTAAGCCCCTTTGGGTTCTGATGCTTCCTTTAGCTAGAGGGTTGGCAGGGTGGGGTCAATATGAATAGTCTTTTAGAAGGGGTATTACGAAACAGATGGATGAACAGAACCCCTGAAGGAAACAGAATCCTGACCAAGCACATCCAGAAATGTGGAAACAGTATTAATAAGAAGTAATAATAAGAAAACAATATACTTAAGAACATATTATGCACCAAAGATTGGCCGAGTTCTTTACATGTCCATTATTTCATAACAATCACTGAAAGAAGGTTCTGTTGTTATATCCACTGAAACTTAAAGAGGTTAATCCCAAATTTTCAGGGCAAATATAGCACCAGGTCTTACTGACACCAAAATCTATAATTAGATTTAATTATTATTTGTTTTTTTACCCTTGTGTTTTTCCAGAATACAGTACCATATCCTTGTTACATGCAGTTAAAGGGAACTGGCCTTCTGGTGTCATCATCTTATTTTCAAACTGTCTTTTATTGATAAGGTCAGGAATGAGGAATCTGACTCACTAATATTCTTACTTGTTTTATATTTTATTTAAAATAAAAGTTACTTTCTCAACTGGGCAACCAATATTTCTCTCACCTATAAGGTTAGAAATTTCACTGCTAATTCTCACTGAATAGGTACTGTGATTAATTTCTCTGTGCAAAAATGAAATGCTTTATCTAGGATATCGACTTCCCAAGCAAAAAGTTATTCTAGCTGCACAGTCTTCCAATTATACACAAAACACGTTTATATCACAATGTCAAAACTCTGTGATAATACTGTAACACTCTGAAACAGAGTGCAAGATATGCTTGTTGACAGATTTTTTTTTTAATGACAACTAAAAATATTTTTGTTGTATTTTAATATGACAATTTTCCTCTACTTTAAAACTCCTTTATCTTCTCCTCTTGATCGACATTTTTCATTACCAACAATTTTGTTTAGGAAGGGAATACAAGCTGATTAGGCACAGGGGAGTGTATCGTAACATGGAGAAAGCAGCCCAGCAGTGGTGACGCTGATGGTCTTTGAAAGTGAAGAGTCCTGGTTCAAATTTCAGCTCTGCTACTTACAAGTTCTATATGACCTTCAGCAACTTACTGAACTTCCCTAATCCTCAGCTGCATCTTCTGTAAAACAAGGATAATAAATCCTTTACCTCACAGGCTTTTTGAGGACTGAATAAAACGATGTATAGGAAGTGCTTAGCATACAGCCAGACACATGTAAGTAGGAGCATGATAAGTGGCAGCTATTACTATTTAAGAATTACTTATATTTTAGGATAAAATTATCTACTGACACCTATTTTCTTTAAGTAACCTGTTTCCCTCAAGTTTTAAAACAGCCTTTAGAGTAATGGTTATGAGCCAGCCTACAGTCAGACTGCCTAGGCTGCTACTTACTAGCTGTGTAACCTGTAACCAAGAGGTCTGTCTGCTGAATGGGGATGTAATAATAACGCCTACCCCGCATAGGCATTATGAGGGTTAAATGATCTAACATAGCTAAAAGCACCTAGAAGAGTGTCTGGAACACAGCAATTTCTCTTGGGATTTTAGAATTTTCAACAACCAATTTATTTCAGCATTTCTTTAGCTTGAATTGAAATATGATCATAACTAAAATCTTACTCAACAATACTCTTTAGGCTTTTAATTAAGACAGTGGAATACACTCAAATGGAAAAATGTTTTCTTTTTGAGTCAGCATTCTCTTTTTCTGTGTAATTATGTGTCATGCTTTAGATGTCTTACTATCTTACTCAAATGAGATTTGTGGTAAATATTAGTGAAACAAACATTAGAAGAGTAAATACATAATAACAGGATCGCATTTGAATGCCAACAGCTGTTTCTTCAATTTTATTTTTCATTTAAAAACAATCCCTAGCCCGTTATGTTTCAATCAGTCATCAGTTTGTTAAAAATAATATTGAAACAATATGAAACAATTCTTTTGCTTCAGTTCAGGGATTGCAGCCAGCTCTCTGACTCCAGCATGAGTTTGGCTTGGCTCGTACCTTAAAACCTCCCCATCCTTCTCTTTCCAGAAGAGCTTATTCTAGTCTCACAGGGGCTTTGTCAGAGCTGCAGAGTACCTGTACTCCCCAAGAACAAGTGGGGACACAGTGAATGTACAGAGAGCTATAAAAAATGTAGGGTTTCCTATTTTGAATGTTAAAATGATGTCTCTTTGCATGCCCCCAGCATTTGGAAAAAAAAATTCTGGGCTGAGGTCACTCACAGGTAAAAAATCAGAGAATGGGAATCTCAAGGTTGTATGTTAGAGGTACTGTAAAAGAGAACCTGAACTGTCTCCAAAATGCCCCCTACAAATAAAGAGAAGACTGTGCTTTATGGCTTCAGGATAAGGAGGTCACCATCTTCAAAGGGATTCGGAAAAGATGGCAAATAGAACCAGTGCAATTAAAACTTCCATGTCTATAGGTAACATTCGAATAAAGAGTTTTTATAATTAAATCCCTTTTGAGACTATACATGAACAATAGTTTTAATAGAGTTTTCATAAACACAGCCCAGGAGAGATAAGCATAGTTTACTATTTATCTAATGACTACAAATAAAACATTTTGATTAATAAGGCTATTAAATTAAAATTTAGCATAAGGAACATATGTTAGTGAAGAAAGGGATATAATGAGTAAGTAAATAACAGTGGATGTTATCAAGATGCCAAGGAAACTCCCCAGTAAAATGAATTCATCAATTAATTAATCAGTTCTCTTATAAAATGAAAAGCCCTAACCAATAAGGTGAGATCTGGGACATAAAGATCAGGTAGCATAAGAAGAGCAGGACTGCACTGCTTTCACGCTGCTGTCATAGGAAAAAGAACAGATATCATTGCTTTTCTACTATTTATACAAGAGTCTCCTGAGTCAAGAATAAGTGCTATTCAGGGACAGAAAATCAGACTCTGTTACAATATTGTTCTAACAACTTCCCGGGCATCAACAGTAACACAGTCATCTCTTCCTTACACTCTGAATGGTTGCCTTGTGTCACAGCCGTTGGCATCAGGACTGTGAGTGTTTTAACCAAAACCCAGCTTCTCCCTGGTGCACACAAACAACTACATAGATTTGACTCAGATTCCCAAGAACTGGAATATTTGAAAATTTCCACAGCTCCTAATCCATATCTGGCAGCCCATCAACAAAAGGGGGGAAGAGGCTTTACAATAGGCAGGGAAGGACCAATCATTAAAGGAACTTTCTGAGTGTCAACATCAAGCCCTCAGGACCAGAAAACCTTAGGAAGCAAAACAAAGTTTCTGAAGAGTCCTAATTAACTTTTGTAATCTTTTAGAACTTCTGGCTCTAAATTAATTTTATACTACTAGATTTTACAGTTTTGCAAATAAAGAGATGTATATATGCTTATAGTTCCATATTTTATGTTAGCCTGTATTCCCATCTGTTTCACAGGGCCCTTCTCATGGGGTACAGATGGGCAAATCTGATTCATCCTAAATATATGAATTAGATTGAAGCTGCAATTCCTGTCACTGCTCCATGTAATTCTGAGAGTACAAACACTAGACCTACAACCTGAAAAGCTGTAGGTTTTAATGGCCTATAAAGAAGTGAATTGAATTTTTTCATTGGATATAGGTTAGTAATTACCTTTGCCTTGCAAGGTAATACAAGCATTAGCAGGTATTTTTAAAATGCTTTATTGTACTTCTGTGGTTATCCCTAAGCAGGCATAAACAACATGGAACCTTAAAACATGATGTGGTTTTTAATTGCGATAGCACCTAATTTAGAAACACAATTACAAGCACCTCTAGAATATATTGCATGAGTACAAGACTATGTGGGATAGACGCCGATGTTCTCTATTTGGTAACACATTGTGAACCATTACTCCGCAAAAGGGTCTTTATATTCAGTAATGATTCTCAAGGCCTGGTTTATAGATCACTTGCATCCAATCACCTGGGGATGCTTGTTAAAAATGAACTGGGATGCAGCTTACATTTTCTGAATCAGTATCTCTGGAGATGGTACCTCCAAGGCTGGATTTTAACAAGCATCTGATACTTCTGATGCAACACAAAGTTTGAAACCCACAGGTTTTATACAGCTATACAGAGAAAAATAAACTTTCTTTTACTCAGCTGTAGACACATAGAGACTTAAGGTTATTGGTCCCCAGGAAAAGCTCCTCCACTGATTGGCAGAGCCCAGACTAACCACCTTGCTGCCAGCAGCACGGCAAGGGCAGAGATGAGCTGCTGCTCTCCCAAGTAAGAACATCTCACTGAAAGCTCTAGATGCGGCACAGACACTTCTTATGCGTCTGATGAATGAATGGATAACTGGGAGAGGATTACGTCCTCACATTTCTATCTAAATACACACTGGGAATTCATTCATCAGCTGACCACCCATCTGACAAGTCTCTGTAGGAAAATAGACCCACACATTCAGCACACCCACAAAAGGACTCAAGGTAGAGCCCTCTTAATGTGAGGCAGAGCTTCCCAGCTAGGATGCCCTGACCCTTGGGTACCAGTGCTCTGAGATACTGTTCCTGTGGCCCCAGCTCTTGACAGCCAGAGGCAGCCCTCTGTGTCATACAAATGTGGTCATTTCCGCAGTACCATTTTCTACGTGGGCAGGTAGTTAAACAACAGTTTGGGAAACACTGCCCTAATTTACACAAGTGTAGGTATGTGTTTGGGGGATTTACCTCTTAGATATCCAGTGTGGGGATTTTACAAAGTTGAGAAAGTAGGAAGTTGTACTGGAATAAAAAGAAGGTTATGAAGCAGTTGCCTCTTAGGCTATGTCACTGATAACATCTCCGTTGAAGGCTGGTGGGTGATTCATGGTGGCCTTCCAACCTCACTGAGTGCCAGGTAGTGTGCTCGGTGCTGAGGGCGTCTCAGAATCACAGAAGACGTGGCCTCTGCCCTCATGGAGCTTATCATCGAGCAAAGTACACAGACTCAGAGAAAGTATTTACACAGAAGTGTCAGTTGTGTTGGGATGTGTGACACAAAAGCGTATAATAATGAGGAATCTGACCCACAGTCTGGAGGATCAGATAAAGCTTCCCTAAGGAAACGGGAGTTAACCTGAAGCCTGAGAGGTAAGAGACTCGCTAGGAAAGTGTAGGAATGGGGGTTCGAGGTAGAGACAAAAGAATGTTTGAGGACCAAGGTGGCTGAAGCATTAAGTTTAAAAACAGCCTAGTAGAGGGCTTCCCTGGTGGCGCAGTGGTTGAGAGTCCACCTGCCGATACAGGGGATGCGGGTTCGTGCCCCGGTCTGGGAAGATCCCACATGCTGCAGAGCAGCTGGGCCCGTGAGCCATGGCCGCTGAGCCTGCGCATCCGGAGCCTGTGCTCCGCGGCGGGAGAGGCCACAGCAGTGAGAGGCCTGCGTACCGCGAAAAAAAAAACAAAAACAGCCTAGTAGAGAAAAAGCTGGAGAGTTCGGCAGGGGCCAGATAACACTGGTTTTGTAGGCCATGTTCAGAATTAGGGTCTTAATTCCAAGGGTAATGGGAAGTTGTGGAAAATTTTAAGCAGGAAGATATACTCCCAAGTGAATTTTTTAAATGCAGACTCCTAGGCTCTAGCCTGAAAGATTCTGGCGGCCTGGGCTGGGCCCTGTAATCTGAATTTTAGAGATCTCAGGGAATCAGACGTGGAGTCAGGTTTGGGAAGCATTGCTATGGAACACTGGTTGTCCATGGGTCTATCCCAAGCAGGTGGCCTGTGAACTGGCCCTTAAAATACCATTTATGGTATGGAAAGGACATACATATTCCTTGCATTGTTCATTTATCTGGCCCTATTATGTCTGCTCCTGGATCACAAGCAACGCCAGCATACTTCATTCTGGGGACTGGCTGGCATTTGAAATGGGTGAATGGGCTGGTGCAGCATTGTCAGGGCTTGGCCCATATCTCCTAGCCACACGCTCCCCCATTCAGTGCACAGCGGCCGACTCCTACCTACCTCTCACCTGCTCTGCCTTCCCACAGGATTTACTGGGGCTCTGACCGCTCTGCCTGCTGTGCGGCAGGGGACGTGCTGGGGAAATTAACTCATCCTTCCACCCCTGGAAGCCTAGCTCCGTGACCGAAGAGGAACTCGTGTTTTAAAATAGCTCAGCTCCCTCATCCCTATGGTGGGAAAACCTGAGATGTGTGTTTTACACAGCCTCCCACAGTGCCCCCAGCAGGGCTGTGTTCCCGCTGTCCACAGTGGTAGCTGGGGTGACAATGAAGCTTTTACTGGCTGCCTTTCCTTCCCGGTCTCACCTCTCCACTCCCCTAGTGGCGTTTTCCTCACCTCTCAAATAAACCACTTGCCGTCAAATCTCTGTCTCAAGGTCTGCTTCTGGGGGTGCAACTGTCTCTTGCTGTGCCAAATGCCTTTTTTTTTTTTTTAAAAAAAAAGTAGAGTCTGGCAACCAATTTTTAGCAAGTTATTAAGAAGGATGCAAAGAAAATGTGTTAAAACCTGACTGGGAAATTCCATCTACGTGAGCAATGATTATGGAAAAAGAGGAGAGACCGTAATCTGACATTATGAGAATCATCTTGTTTGAGTACTCTCTACTCAAAGTTTAACCTAGGAATATTAAAAAAAAAAAAAATGGGCCAGCCTTACTTTGCTCCTCTGAAATAAATATTGTGAAACAAATAAGCAACCTATTCCTCTTGCAACAGCACTAATAAAAACTAACATTTATTGAGGGCTTATTGCTTATCAGTCACTGTTCTCAGAGCTTTGCACAGCTCACGATTTCATTCTTAAGTCCAGGTGAAAGAATCAGTGATCAAAAAATTTTATGTTTGCTATACACACTACTATATATAAAATAGATAACTAATAACGACCTACTGTACAGCACAGGGAACTCTACTCAATACTCTGAAATGGCCTATATGGGAAAAGAATCTAAAACAGAGTGGATCTAGGTATAACTAATTCACTTTGCTGTACACCTGAAACTAACACAACATTGTAAATCAACTATACTTCAATAAAAAACTTTTTTTAATTTTAAAAAGGGAAAAAGTAATTAAATATGTTCATACAGATTCACTTAAAGCAAAGAAGCCAGATGACTGCAACTCTATTAATTCTACATTAAATCAACCATCCTCAAGCCGTAAGATGAGGCTTCTTTGTTAACAACCTTTCATTTGTTAACATCTGCTGTGCTGCTACCCCATGATCATTTATATCTAAAATACCACGTATCATTTTGATTGTTGTTGAGAACTAGTGACTGCCTGGAGAAGAAAAAAAATAAAATAATCTGAAGCCAATGTTTTAAAATTTAAAAGAATAAAATCTATATTTAGAAAAGTAAATAAATCGATGTTATTTTGGCTATTTTGGAAATGTTGTTTTTATTCATAATGAAGTGCTTAGATTGAAATATCATGATGTCTGTAATCATTTCTTAAAAATACTTAGCATAAAAAGTAAAGCAAAAAAAAATCTCGGTCAAAAATGTTCACCTTAAAAAGTCTGGGATCATTAAGGGATTGTCTCCCTCATGTTTCCTTCGACAACGTATAACTAATCAAATCTCTCCGGTTACTACTAGCCTCCAAATAAATAAATAAATGAGTCAGAATAAATAAATAAAATAAAAATAGTTAACCTGGAAAGTTGAAGACGAGAAGAAATCTGAACAAAGTCTTCAAAACCATGAATAACATAACGCTCATTTACCAAACCCTGGTACCCCTGAAGCAATTTAACTTTAACACAAATAAGTGTAAATATTAATTCACAGAGAAGTAATGGCAAGTTAAAATTCACTGAATCGAAAGACAGTATGGGCTAAAAATCTATGTAAAAATTATTTAGATATCAAACATGTGCCATGGATTACGATAGAAACCTTAAAATCTCTAAGACTGTCTCCTTAATGACGGGTGATGACGTGAAGAACCATGCTCACATCCTCACAGAAGACAGATCCCTGGAATCATTAGAGCCACTATAAACGTCACTCTTTTCTAGAGATCAGACTTGTGGTTACCAGAGACAGGGGATGGGGGAGGGGGAATTGGAGGAAGGCAGTTAAAAGGTACAAACTTCTGGTTATAAAATAAATAAGTCCTAAAGATGTATAGCATGATGACTACAGTTAACACTGCTGGATGGTGTATTTGAAAGCTGCTAAAAAGTAGATTCTAAAAGTTCTCATCACAAGGAAAAAAACATTTTTTTCTTTTTTTCTGGATGTACGTGAGGTGATGGATGTTCATTTACTGTGGTAATCATTTCACAATATACGTAAGCCAAGTGATTATGTTGTACACCTTAAACTTATACAGTGCTATATGTCAATTATATCTCAATAAAACTGAAACAAAAAAATTACTCTTTTCTTAAAAATATTTCGAGTTAAAAAGGACCACAAAAATCATCTAAACCAACTAGGTCTTTCTGCTGTGAGGAAATTGGACCCAGGTATCCAGCCCAGAGCCCAGAAAGTTACTGAAAAGCCTGTGAGATGAAACTGCTAGCCCTTCAGAGTATCCTGTTAAAATTGTAAACAATACCTCAGCTTTTGAAATCTAAACTTCAGATATTCTTACCTCCTTGTGAGTCAATGAACTCTGTTTCTGCAATTATTACTATGTGAATTAGTACTTTATTTGTCTTAAAGTAAATTTCCTCAAGTGATATGCCATCATTACAGGGCACTGAGTTGGGTAAATGAATTTATGTTACATTAGTCATGGTTTTAAGGATTAAAAACAAATCATCAGGGACTTCCCTGGTGGCGCAGTGGTTAAGAATCCGCCTGCCAATGCAGGGGACATGGGTTCGATCCCTGGTCTGGGAAGATCCCACATGCCATGGAGCAACTAAGCCCGTGCGCCACAACCGGAGCCTGCGCTCTAGAGCCCTTGAGCCACAACTACTGAAGCCCACGCGCCTAGAGCCCGTGCTCCATAACAAGAGAAGCCACCGCAATGAGAAGCCCATGCACCCCAATGAAGAGTAGCCCCCGCTCGCCACGACTAGAGAAAGCCCTTGCACAGCAACGAAGAACCAACACAGCCAAAAAAAAAAAAAAAAAAACCACTGTTGTTGATAATTAAAGAAGTTACAGCTCTCCCGGATCCATAGGGCGAAACTGCTTTTCTCTAAGGATTTTGATACTTTAAGTGCCATTACTCCAATAACACTGCTGTGAGCTGAGAATAAGATTTAAAAAAAATTTTTTTTAATTAATTAATTTTTGGCTGTGTTGGGTCTTCATTGTTGTGCGCGGGCTTTTTTCTCTAGTTGCGGCAAGCAGGGGCTACTCTTTGTTGTGGTGCATGTGCTTCTCATTGCGGTGGTTCCTCTTGTGGAGCACGGGCTCTAGGGTGTGCGGGCTTCAGTAGTTGCAGCACACGGGCTCAATAGTGTGGCTCGAGGGCTCTAGAGCGCAGGCTCAGTAGTTGTGGTGCACGTGCTTAGCTGCTCCGTGGCATGTGGGATCTTCCCGGACCAGGGATTGAACCCATGTCCCCTGCATTGGCAGGTGGATTCTTAACCACTGGGCCACCAGGGAAGTCCAAGAATCAGATTTATTAATTCAAATGTTCACTTGGTTCATCCATGAGAACAAAAGTTACAAAATATTAATCAAAGAACTACAGTGTCTTAGATTTTAAAAACTCTCCATAAAAGAAAGCCCCAAAACCTAAGGATCATCTTTCTATTAATGCTTTCTTTTAGTAATATCTTTAGTTAATATAAAGGCAGAGACCATTTACTTAAAACATCAAACAAAACTTGGTTCTTTACCTAATAATCCACGGAGGTTAAAACATTCCAACTCAACTCTACAAGTGATATCAAAACCAAATGACTGGGCATACAGTACAACAAATATCCTAATCATTAAATGAAATAATGTAGATGCAAGTACTTGGCATATAATGAACACTAAAAAGAAATAATATCCATTTTTCACAGGGAATCTACCATCTTCTTTGTAAAGGATGCTTTTATACAAATATTGATCCGTTCATTCAGAGTATGAATTGGCATGAAATAAAAAGGGGATTTCCAAACTTCTAACATCAAGCAAGTTCAACTAAAAGATGAACTAGTAATACGATATCCTGCCTGATTTGGACATACTTTTATAAGTACCATCGGCCTCACGTTAAGTCAGGTGCATTTTCAATAATGTACTAGAAGACATCACTACAGAACATAAATCACCTAAGGAAAAAAAATCTTCCAACTACAGTACCTCTAAATAACGCTAATATTTCCACTTTAATTACCTGGTTTCAGGAGAAGAAGAGATTTCATTTGTGTCTGCCCTTTTACTTCTTGGAAATGATGGACTAGCCGCAGGCATCTCACCACTTAAGCGGTCTGGGAAAATTCGGTCTTTATTCAAATTGATTTCTGAATAGGGACAGGTGGCAGCACTAAAACATTAAAATTTAAAAAAAACGAAAGAAAAGAACACTCCTGTTAGAGCATAATTACTTCTTCCAATTAAAATGACAAGCTAAAAATATAAAATGCAAAAATTTAACTGGATATATATATTTACATAGATTAAACATACAGTATGAAATATTTTATCTTTAAAACATAATTTAAGGGCTTCCCTGGTGGCGCAGTGGTTGAGAATCTGCCTGCCAATGCAGGGGACACAGGTTCAAGCCCTGGTCTGGTAAGATCCCACATGCCGCGGAGCAACTAGGCCCATGAGCCACAACTACTGAGCCTGCGCGTCTGGAGCCTGTGCTCCATAACAAGAGAGGCCGTGATAGTGAGAGGCCCGCGCACCGCAATGAAGAGTGGGCCCCGCTTGCCGCAACTAGAGAAAGCCCTTGAACAGAAACGAAGACCCAACACAGCCAAAAATAAATTAATTAAAACAAACAAACAAACAAACATAATTTAAGTATATTCTGATAGAAAATATGTCTTTGCATTAGATTTTTAAATGCAGTCTTTGGAAGTGTGCGATGGTCACCGAAGGACTCCCTCCTGTGTTGTCCAAGGGCAGGGCCTGTGCATATCTCTAGGAACCATCAGCCCAAGAGAGAAATGCTTAACATAGAAGGGTGGGTGACAGAGGTGGGACAGAGACAGAGTGATTGACAGATGGAGCAGATCCCTTCCTAAAGTGATCTTCCACGCCCAAGGCCATCACAAACTGTTTAATTTCCTTTATAACAGCTGCTACCCTACAAAGGAAGGAGGTTCCCCCCATTTCCTGTCTCCAGGCCCATATGTATACCTGATATCCTAGGAAAAAAAAATCAATCTGTAGCTATTCCCATCCCTAATATGAAAACGGACCAGAAGCCAACTTGGATAATGACCCACCTAGCTCCCTTCCCTTCTATCTGTGACCACTGGTTCGTCTCTCAGATTCCATGGGGGGATCACTCCTGTTATCCAAGCAAAGGGAATCTAGGTCACTAACTGTTAATTCAGCATTAAGTCAGCATACTCTTGTGCCTGGGCCTCAGCTTTCCAGTCTCCAGAAAAACTGGGCAGCCTCTATCTCAATACATAATCAGCCCCTCCAACTAACTCCCTATCTTGCCCCTTGGTTTTGTTTTGTTTTGTTTTGTTTTTTTGTTGTTTCCCGTTGCGGAGCACAGGCTCCGGACGCGCAGGCTCAGTGGCCATGGCTCACGGGCCCAGCCGCTCTGCGGCATGTGGGATCTTCCTGTACCAGGGCACGAACCCGTGTCCCCTGCATCGGCAGGCGGACTCTCAACCACTGCGCCACCAGGGAAGCCCTGCCCCTTGGTTTTTAGGAAGCCTCCTGAAATCTGGAAATGATTGGGACTTAGGTAAATTATATTAGTGTCTTGCATATTCTTTTCCTCAGGTTAGGTACTATTTGGAATGTTGATAATCACCTAGGGAAAATTTTTAAACACTGACTTTCTGCCCTCTACCAAGAGAATCTGACACATCCTCCTGGGAGGAGAGAAGAGTCTGCAAATGCTCCCAAGTGATTCTGATAATGGTCTATAAAATTTATCACAGATACCTTGTAAGCAAAAGTACAATCTTTATTTTCTTTACTTACATGCTACTTTGATATCTATGCAAAAGAGGAAAGTAAATAACATTTGATCATGTGTTGACATAAATGTATATAATGTTAACCCAACAATAACAAAAACAAAACCAGTGATATTTACGGAGCATTTACTATATATAGAACACCATGCTAAGTATTTTACATTCAGTATTTTACTTGATCTTTACAGTAACCCACAAGGAAGGCTTTTCATATGACAAACTAAGTTTAAAATGGTTAGATAACTTCACTCTTGAATTATTTCATTCATTTGATCGACAAGTATTTATCAAGTAACTACGATGTGCTAATTACCTTTCTAGCCATGGGAAACACAGTCAAAATGAAAAAGACAAGCTGTCTGCTCTCATGGAGCTGATATTCTAGAAGGGGATGGGCTATACATGATCTACATAAATAAACTGGACAACCCCACATAGTGACAAAAGCCAGAATATAACGTAAGAGAGACTGTGGGGCTGCGGGGGGGCGGTGAGGAAGGGCCTCTCCGAAGAAGGCATTCCAGGAAATGGGAAGAGTAATACAACACAGGGAAAGCCAGGCATGAGTAAGGGAAAGACAGACCAGCTAGGCTAGAGTGAAGTGATCAAGGGCAGGAGATGGTGTAGAAGCAGGCAGGGAAGTATTATGTAGGTCCTAGCAGGTCATAGTCACCAGTTCATATTTTTATTTTAGGTTCAATGTGTAGCCATTGGAGGACCTTTGAATAAAGAAATGATATGGTTTGATTTACAACTGAGAATAATCACTCAGGATTCTAGATGTGCTCTGCAGCTTTATCCACAACGAGCGGGCACAACTTGGAGGACTCCGTTTTCTCATTTGTAAAACGAAGATGACAACGACAAACATTACCACAGACTGAGCGCGTTACCCGGGCTGCGTGCTTTATTTGCATGACCTCGTCTAACTCCTGGGAAGTCACTCCTATTCTAATGCTCAGTTTATAGATGCTGAAACTGAGGCTTTAAAAAGGGAACTTGCGGGCTTCCCTGGTGGCGCAGTGGTTGAGGGTCCGCCTGCCGATGCAGGGGACACGGGTTCGTGCCCCCGGTCCGGGAAGATCCCACATGCCGCGGAGCGGCTGGGCCCGTGAGCCATGGCCGCTGAGCCTGCGCGTCCGGAGCCTGTGCTCCGCAACGGGAGAGGCCACAACAGTGAGAGGCCCGCCTACCGCAAAAAAAAAAAAAAAAAAAAAGCCTGGGCTGAATCCCAGGTCTGCCACTCTCTGATCCTGGGCACTTTCTCAAGCATTCTAAATCTCTCCTCCCACTTCTGTAAAACAGAGATTAGAACAGTGCCAGCTTTACAGAACTGCTGAGAGAATTAAATGAGATAACAGATCTAAGTGCCTCACAAATAGGAAGCCACAAAAAAAATCTTGCCTAGGATTATTATTTTAAAAGGAGAAGAGTAACACTTAACCCCTACTGTGTAAAAGACCATCAGCAAAAATAAACAATAGCATTAAAAACTCCGTAATATGCCCCATTTATGGAGGCTCTCTGCTTCCCTCAGGAAAAGCTGATGCTTCCCTCCGAGTGCTACTCATTCATGCCTCTCCAAAAATCTGTTTGTACCACACTGTTCTTAGAAGTAGGGGCCCTCTCCTCTGTACAGCCCATCACCTAACCCAGTATCTGCATACAGCAGACACTCAGTAAGTGTTTGTTCCACGAATGGATGGATGTTGAACGAATATGATGACTCTAGTTTGCAGGTATAAATCCAGAGTTACTAATTTTTTAAAACTCTCCATGGACTTTATAAATATCCTTTAAGGTTGCAGGAAGTACTCTCTGTTTTTTTCTCTTCTTATTTAATTTCACCAAGATAAACCTTACATAGGAAACATTTACTTCTGAAGGCATTAGGTATGTAGAACATTTAGTTTTATATAACTTTAGTTATCCTTTAATCTCCTCCCATTATGACCTCTCGGTAGGCCAAATGAATGAATCAACAAAGGGAAACACCATGACACAACCAATATTAATGCTGCCTTGCTAGAGACAGAATTAAGTCATCTGGCTCCTGAACATCCCTAGAAATGAGAACACCGTATCCACATCCAACTCACTCACTGATTGTTTACATTTCAACATTGAAAAACATCACATTCTTACATTTCATTGTTGAGAACACATTTCTGTTTCTAACACTTCTTAGATCAAATTCAACTATTGTAATTTCTGGAGACTCTAACAACACATGCTAGTCAAAACACAGGCTTTTGCTTACACGTTCATAAAATTGATTATTCGTGCCAAAAGAGCAACCTTCCTTGTTATCTAAGCAAAGAATGCATGTTTTGATTTATGTGGTTTCTCAGTAGATTAATCCAAGCAGAATTTTCTCGTTGTTTTCCTAAGCACAGCATTCTCAGTAAGGACAAAACTAAGCGCCAGTGAAATGAACCTTTTAAAGAACAGCCATGATGCAGCAGCTCGTCCACAAGCCTACCAAGGAAATGGAAAACAGGCTGTGACTGGTAAGGATTAATATCCTGCCAGATAAAGAGCTTTGAGTGCTGAAAAGAGAACAGCATATTCAGGGAGACTAAGAAAAGCCAGCTGAGAGGGCTGAAAAGAAGGGAATATAGGACACAGGCAGGAGCTGACACTAGTTCTCTGGATCGCATCCCTGCCCCAGAGTTATATACAGATCTGCCGGTTATGTCTGATACGTGACAAGGAAATGAACACAATGAACACGACTTCTTTATCAATGCATGGCTTCTAAGCCATGAGGTATACTTCTTCCTCTCTCATTCCAGAAAACAATGAGTCATTCTCCACTATGGTTCCAATTATACTGGTAGATTTTTTTTTTTTTTTGGATCACATTTCTCCATAACATCTTTCATGATCCTCCCCATAATTTCTCCCTTCATTTAGCAAATACAACACTGCATCTTTGAAAAAAGATTCCAGAGACAGTCACTGAAACTTTGTGAAATGGGTGTGGACCAGGTGAAGGACCCTCAGAGGTCCACAGCACACTTAGGGAAAGGCAGCCTTAATGAATGGCTGCTGCCATCAGGCAGGGGACAGGACTGTCACCACTGACCTCGCTGTGACAGGCAAACCTCTCTGCTCAGACCTACAGCACTCCTAAAGAGATTATGGACATTGTTACAAGGTGGATTTTCTTCCCAGAAGACCAAAAAAAAAAAAATTCTTTGTACATTTTTCATTGTACCCCCCAAAACATAATGTCAGTATTCACCCATTTTTAAGATTTCTTTTTTTCCTTCATAATTTGAGCAAATTGCCTTTGGTTCAATGAACATCTTGGGGTTGTACAGTAGAGAGGTACATATGTCAAAGTTTCAATATTAGTTACTATTTTGTATCTTATATTTTAATAAAATTATGTACAGCTTTTATAGGTCCATTAGTCCCTGAGTTCTTTGAAGGCTGGATCTGTGACTAATTCAGGGAGCCGTGCCCTGAGAGTCAGTGAGAGGGGGGTGGTCAAGGGCACAGTTAGACTGGGCACCATTCCTGGCTCCCCCGTCACCAGCAGTCAAGTAGGCAAGTTAGAAAAACCTCTAGAGTGCCATGGTGGCTTCATCAAAAAAATGGCGGAAATAATAGTTCTGTATTATAGGGTCGCTTGAAGGTTATCCAATACATGTAAAACAATTAGTGCAAAGCTCAGAGAGAGTAAATAAATGCTCAATAAATCTTACTAAAAAAAAAAACCCACTGCTCAAAAATATGTACTAAATGGAAGAATTTATAGATATATAATGGAAATTTAGCATACTAATGAGTTTTTGGACTTATATACAGTAGTCACTCCCTATCCGTGGTTTTGCTTTCTGTGGTTTCACTTATCTGAGGTCAACCAAGGTACGAAAATATTAAACGAAAAATTCCAAAAATAAACAATTCATAGGTTTTAAACTGTGCGCCATTCTGAGTAGTGTGACGAAATCTCACGCTGTCCTACTCTGACCTGCCAGGGAGCAAATCACCCCTTAGTCCAGTGTATCCCGCCCGTTAGTCACTTAGTAGCCACCTAGGTTATCAGATCCACTGTCGAGGTATCACAGGGCTTGTGTTAAGTCACCCTTACTGTACTTAATAACAGCCCAAAGTGCAACAGTAGTGATGCTGGCAATCCAGGTACACCAAAGAGAAGCCGTGAAGTGCTTCCTTAGGTGAAAAAGTGACAGTTCTCGACTTCATGAAGAAAGAAAAAAATCATATGCTGAGGTTGCTAAACTCTACAGTAAGAACAAATCTTCTATCTGTGAAATTTTGAAGAAAGAAAAAGAAATTCATGTTAGTACTGCTGTCACACCTCAAACTGCGAAAGTTAGTGTATAATAAGCATTGAGTTAAACTGGAAAAGGCATTAAATTTGTACAATGAGATATTTAGAGAGAGAGAGACCACATTCACATAACTTTTAATATAATATATTGTTATAATTGTTCTATTTTATTATTATTGTTGCCAATCTCTTACTCTGCCTAATTTATAAATTAAATTTTATCACAGGTATGTATGTATAGGAAAAAACATAGTACATGTAGGGTTCGGTACTATCGGAGGTTTCAGGCATCCACTGGGGATCTTGGAACATATCTCCCACAGGGATAAGGGGGGTAAGGGAGATACTACTGTAATGTCTAAAAGTAATCCAGCTGCTTTCACTTGCCAATACTGAATCACTTCTAAGATGCAGTATTTTTATGTCCCTTTAATCATACAGTTTTTGGTTTGCAGTCATACAAGCCATGAAAAGGATTTTTAAATGGATATTTGCAAATGGAATCATTATTCTGTCTATGCATAGACTTTTACTCTGGAACACACTGAACCCCATAAAAAAAACTTGGCATGGGCTTCCCTGGTGGCACAGTGGTTGACAGTCCGCTTGCTGGTGCAGGGGACACGGGTTTGTGTCCTGGTCCGGGAAGTTCCCACATGCCGCGGAGCGGCTGGGCCCGTGAGCCATGGCTGCTGAGCCTGCGCATCCGGAGCCTGTGCGTCCGGAGCCTGTGCTCCGCAACGGGAGAGGCCACAACAATGAGAGGCCCGCGTACCGCAAAAAAACACACAAAAAAAACCTAAAAAAACTTGTCAGGAGTGTTGCAAAAGGAAGATAAGCAGCATTTGAGGCTGCAGAGATTTAAGAAAGAGGAAATTATATAAAGATAAAATAATCACACCAATTTAACAATTCCTATTAATTCTTAGAGGAACAGGTAGTGAAATCTTCAGATTTTTTAAAGACCTAGATTCACAACCTGTATAAACTAGGTAAACAAGGAATCATTATTATTACTGGGCCATTCAATTAACATACAGTTAGAATACTTATACCAACAAATTATTATTCTAATATGTACGTGAATTAGGTGATACCTCTGTCCTCTAAAAATCCCAGTTAAATCACAGAAATTTCTTACTATTTCAGTAATATTTTAACGTGTCTACAAAGATCCCAAATTGCCTAAACAATACATCAAATTTCAAATGTACAAATTTGGTTTCTTTCTTTTAAGTTACTTAGATGTGAGAGAAAAATATTGAAAAACTTTATTTTTGACAATGTATTCTGATGTTTGTCTACTTATATTTGTGCCTTTTGTGATCTTTGCTGCTAATCTACAATAATCTCACCTCTTGTTATTCAAATTGTTGAGTCACCCAATCATAGAATATTCTACCAAACAAAGACTTTCAACAAGGCCTGCCCCCTTCTCATTATTAATAATCAACCCAAAATGACTATCTCAGAAGTTCAGTATCTATAAAACTAATCAGGTTGCCAAGAAAAGCCAAGTACCTAGAGTAAATCTATTTTAAATCATGAACGCATTCTTTCCCAGGCAAATTTAACTACAGATACACGCTACATTTTTACATGGTCACCATGGTAACCACATTTCATATGGATCTGAATGCAGAATTAGTTAATATCTATTTAGTATACATGGAAATCATTATCTTCCACATACAAGGGACAGGCACCCTCTGACCACATCAGGAATCTCCACCTGAGTGGCAGCACCACATACCTGTGAGGGCCCAGGTGTCTTGCTCTCTTAAAATGGCCAATCCCTTTACATCCTGGGGTTGAGCATCCACCGTGTTCCGAGGCTTCCATTAATTCTAAGGGGCCTATTAAAAAGCCAAAAAAAAGCAAAAATTTAAGGCTATAAGAGTCAAATGTCTTGGATCAGAATAGGGAAAAAAATTCAATTTTTCAATCAACATGTATAAACAGAAAAAGAAGGTCCTACAAAATTAAAAATATGTCTAAAGTTTCTACTTCTAAAGGTTTTCCCCTAGGACTTTGCTCACACTTCAACAGTGAAATGGTAACCTTTGATCCAACCCTCTTCCAAAATGTCACAGATTCCAGAGATACCGAAATCTAAAATAATGAGATGATTCTGAACATTCTGATCAAGTAAATAACATAATTAATATATGAATACCTGCACACTGTGAAAACTTCAGAGAATACACCAGAATACAGAACAGTTACAGATCCCCTCAAGCAACTCTCCTCACATTTCATTCCTTTTCCTGACTAATCATGTTAATGTGTAACCTTCCTAGATGTTCCAAGCATTCCCACATGTATCTATATTTGTATATATACATGTATCAAGTTTTTGGTTTTGTTTTATTTTGCCACATAAAAGGCACAACATAGATACGTACGATTCTGAAACATTCTTCTTTGGTCTTTAACTTCACGTCTTATAAATCTTTCCATCTCAATAGTAATATTTTTATGACTGTTGCATTGTAGCTGTAGCATGAGTGCACTATAATTTATTTAACCAATATTTGTTTCCAAGGTTTATTACTTTAAACATACTGTAACCGATACCATGTCTGTGTATTCTGGTGCCCTTATGTAGCTTCTATGTGGCACCCAGAAGTGAAGCCACCAGGTGGGGAAGGCATGTGAAATTTTTAAGAAACCCGACAATAATGTATTTGCTACATTTTTCTTTCTACAATGTATGTATTTTCCTCCAAAACTGAGATCTGGCATGTCAAGTTCTCAGTGTACCTTTTTTAAAAAATTGAAGCTAACTGAAATTTTTATTGAGGTGACTGTAGCTTCGCATGCAGTTGTAAGTAATAATACACAGGGAGATCCCTTGTACACTTTGCCCAGTTTTTCCCAATGGTACTATTCTGCAAAACTACAAGACAAAATCACTATTAGGATATTGACATTGATACATTAAATTTTGATAGTCTGACAAATTGTCTTCCAAAATTTAGTACTAGTTTTAAAAGATGATGATACTGTTAAAGTCTAGAAACACTCTACTTTTTCAAATATTAAATTTTTTCTTTTATGTATTTTTGACTATCAGGTAACTAAAAATGCAGTAAGAGGCAAAAGGATTAACCAAAGAAGAAATGTACAGTAGAGAAGTATTGGGTTGGCCAAAAGGTTTGTTCGGTTTTTCCCGTAAGATGGCTCTAGTAGTACTTAGTTGTCTTTAACTTACTTCAAAACAATTTTGTTAGATTTTATGTGACAACTGTCACATTAGCATGCATTTTAAAAAAGACATCAGAATTGGTGAATTTTTGTGTAGTCATTTTAATACTGAAGATGGAAGACAAAAAGCAACATTTCTGGCATATTATGCTTTATTATTTCAAGAAAGGTCAAGCGCAGCCAAAATGCAAAAAAAGATTTGTGTAGTGTATGGAGAAAGTGCTGTGACTGATCGAACATGTCAAAAATGGTTTGTGAAGTCTCGGGCTGGAGATTTCTCACTGGACGATGCTCCATGAGACCAGTTGAAGCTGACAGCGATCAAATCGAGACATTAATTGAGAACAATCAACATTATACCAGGTGGGAGATAGCTGACATACCCAAAATATCAAATCAAGCATTGAAAATCATTTGCACCAGCCTGGTTATGTTTATCGCTTTGATGTTTGGGTTCCACATAAGTTAAGCGAAAAAAACCTTCTTGACCATATTTCTGCATGTGATTCTCTTCTTAAACGTAATGAAAACATTCCGTTTTTAAAACAAACTGTGATAGGCAATGAAAAGTGGATACTGTACAATAATGTGGAACAGAAGAGATCGTGGGGCAAGTGAAATGAACCACCACCAACCACACCAAGGGCCAGTCTTCATCCAAAGAAGGTGATGTATATATGGTGGGACTGGAAGAGAGTCGTCTATTATGAGCTCCTTCTGGAAAACCAAATGATTAATTTCAACAAGTACTGCCCGCAATTAGACCAACTGAAAGCAGCACTCGATGAAAAGCGTCCAGAATTAGTCAACAGAAAACGCATAATCTTCCATCAGGATAACGCAAGACCGCATGTTTCTTTGATGACCAGGCAAAAACTGTCACAGCTCGGCTGGGAAGTTCTGATTCATCTGCTGTATTCACCAGACATTGCACCTTCGGATTTCCATTTTTTAGGTCTTTACAAAATTCTCTTAATGGAAAAAATTTCAATTCACTGGAAGACTGTAAAAGGCACCTGGAACAGTTCTTTGCTCAAAAAGATAATTAAGTTTCGGGAAGACTGAATTACGAAGTTGCCTGAAAAATGGCAGAAGGTAGTGGAAAAAAAGGGTGAATACACTGTCAATAAAGTTCTTGGTGTAAATGAAAAATGTGTCTTTTATTTTTACTTAAAAACTGAAGGCACTTTTTGGCCAACCCAATAGAACGAGAAGGTAGAGGAAAAGAAAATATTAAGCACACTACACAAGAAAATGGAAACATTTCTTTAGGTTATCACTGTGTCTCTTACTCAAAGGAGGCTGAAGAGGATGCCCGGTTTTTGAACACCAACCGACGGGGTGAATATCAGGACAATCTGCATCTATCCAGTAATCATAGCAACTATTCCAGCCATCAAAGTGAACCTGGATAACAAAAAGAAATTAATAGTATAATTTAGGTCACGAGAATTCCTACAGTAAAAGTTTTGCCCACCATAACCGTCTTCATTCTCTTCTAACTTATTTAGTACATTTAATATCCAGATAAATTATCCAAATTACTTCATCCTAGTATGAGAAAAGAGGTACTGTTGGGGCTTCCCTTGTGGCGCAGTGGTTGAGAGTCCGCCTGCCGATGCAGGGGACACGGGTTCGTGCCCCGGTCCGGGAGGATCCCACATGCCGCGGAGCGGCTGGGCCCGTGAGCCATGGCCGCTGAGCCTGTGCGCCCGGAGCCTGTGCTCCGCAATGGGAGATGCCACAGCAGTGAGAGGCCCGCGTACCGCAAAAAAAAAAAAAAAGAGGTACTGTTGAACTACATTATCTAACCATAATTAAATGTCTTGCCAAGGGCACTTTTTGGGTAATACTTCTACAGACATATTACATGTATCTCCCACTACTATAAGCAGTTTGAGTACCTAACATCTTCATATGAGCAACACTAAACACCCAATAAATATTACTGAGTAATGAATGAATCAGGGAAGGGAGGGAGGAGGAGGGAGAGTAGAGAGGCAGGACCTTTCATATAAATGTCAAGTCTCCTAGAATTATGCTAAAGAAGACTTAAAAAAATTCAGCAGATGGACACCCAATTTACAAAATATGCCTCCATCAAATGCATTTTAAAATATTTTTTCTCATAAATAACTACAATATCTCTCAAAGAGATTTTACAGGGTGGTCAGGGCTACCGACTTTATTGGCCACCATGTAAAAGGGCAGTTAGTCTTTCAGGCATGGTTACTGAGGATCAGCTACATCTCTTTCAAGTATCACATAGTTTTTATCTTTTAGAAGGAAAGGATATACTAAAATGTTAGATATATTTTATTTTAGATCAAGTTTGCCAGCTAGATTTCCTTCTTAAAGTCTATGAATCTCTTACTACTAAAAACACAATAGATGCCAGATGGATAAAAAAATCCGAACACTGAAAACTGAACAATAAAAGTTCTAGAAGAAAGCATACATTAATATATTTATCTTAGAGTGCAGTAGCCTTTGTAAGGAAGACACCAAACTCAAAAGCCATAAAAGAAAAGAGGCATCAATTCGAATACATCAAAATTTAAATATTCACAATGGCAAATATTACTGCTGGCAAGATGGAAAACCCAAAAGAAACCTGAAAAACACATCTGTTAACATGTGACAATGTACTTCGTTCCTTAATTTGTAAAAACACCATATATCAGTATAAAAAGATGAAAAATCCAACAGAAAAGATGGAAAAGATACAAATGGCTCATAAACAAGAAAATAAATTGTTAGTAAACACGTGAAAAGACAATCAATTTCACTTATAACTAAAAAACTACAAATTAAAATCACAGGATGAAATTCTTCTTTCAATATGCCAAAATATTCCATTTTGGTGACTTCTAGAGCTGATAAGTATGAGAATAAATGGACGTTCTCATAGACCATTGACAGGAGTGTTGACTGGTGAGATATTTCTGGAGAGTTATTTGGCAATAATGGATCAACACTTAAAATATATCATCTTGGACTTGATAATCTAAATAACTCAACTCGTTGTAGTAGAAAGCAACCAGAGTGTCTATTTAACCATCAGGAGATTGGTTAAATAAATTATGGTATATTTATATGATGGAATAGTACAGAGTTACTAAGGTATGTATATATGGGTTCAATATAATGTCCACTGCAATGACTCCACTTTCTCAAGCTTAGAAATTAATTAATCCTAGAATTAAATCCCACAGAATTCCACACCTGCAGGAAATCATGGATAATATTTTAAAGAGGAGAAAAGATCACAGAGCTAGTTAGGAGGGGTAAGAGGCTAAAACTCATGGATCCAAAATAAACTGGTTCATCATTCACATACATTGCATATAAAAGCAGCACTTAAAGAAAGTTGTTTAACTTGAAACAACCCTTTCCTTTCCTCTGATCAAAAATAATGTTCAAATAACACAGAATGATATTCATGGTAATTTTCTAAAGTTTATGCTATCAATGCCACCAATAAATGAGCAGTCATAATTCACAGCATTATAGTTAAGCTTTAAGCATTCTAATTCTCAACTAATCATCAAGTGATAATGCTCTATTTTACTGGATACACGAAATTCTTATGTTTTCTCATCTTGCTGTTCCTGAATTTCACTTCTTCTGTACTGGAATCAATGTCCCCATAACTCATGTTCCATTTGTTAAATTTTACAAAATTTAGCTATCTTCCTATAGCAAACAAACTCATTCCTAACAAGTAAGTGGTTCTCCAACCTGGATATACACTAGAATTACTCATGATTATTGAAAAGAAGAAAAAAAAATACGAAAATGGCTGAGCCCACCAAGGAGGTTCTGAACTTATAGCTTGGGTTCTGTGCACCTGTATGTTTATTTAACTTCTAAGTAACTCTGCTGTGCAGTCAGAATTGAGTCCCACTGACACTAAACAGGACACTACTGTACAGCAATATAGACTCCAAAAATCTTAATATCATCATAAATAATAGGGTTCTTTAAAAAATTGCCTCCCATATACCTTCAAGAATATGTTGGAGCTACTATATCTGGTGATACCATAACCCCTTCCTACTTTTCATTAAAACTGACCTCTCAGTTTGGCAATGAAAAGTCATCTATCTTAGATGACAGATATACCTTAGTTACTACTGTAAATAAGTCTAACATCTCCTACAAACTAGGTTGGCCGGCAATCGGGAGAATCCTAGTACTTTAAGGTTAAATTTCAGAGTTAAAACTTAATTTAGATATTATGAACAGAGGTAACAATACAATTCCCTAAGTAGCAAATGCACTTAAAAACTGCTACCTAATCATTTATATGTGGAATCTAAAAAATAATACAAATGAATATATATGCAAAACAGAAAGAGACCCACAGATACAGAAAACAAACTAGTGGTTAGCAGAGGGGAGAGAGAAGGGGGAAAGAACAAATTGGGGGTATGGGATTAACAGATGCAAACTACTATGTATAAAATAGATAAGCAACAAGGATATATTGTACAGCACAGGGAATTATAGCCATTACTTGTAATAACTTTTAATGGAGTATAATCTGCAAAAATACTGAATCACTACACCGTACACCTGAAACTAATAAAATATTGTAAGTCAAGTATACTTCAATTAAAAAACTGCTGTCTGAAATTATGTGAACATTAATAATATATACAAAATTAACATTAACCCTAATTAATATTCTTACTCTGGAAGCCCAGATGAAATAAATTTATTAAAGTTTATATAATTTCATTTCATCTTTACTACTTCAGTCCCTGGCACATTAAGAGGCTTTAAACAAACAAAAAAATCAGACACTCTAGTAATGGTAACTGATAGCTTTTCTCTTGCTGGGTCCTATTTTGAAATGAAATCAAATGCCTGACAGAGCAAGAGAGGAAGACACATAAACATACAACATGAAATATTTAAACATTGTACAGAACATAAAAAGACATCCAAAAATATTTATAATAGAAATGTCCCAGTATAAAAACAATTAAATATAAAAGTAACTCAGCGACAAGGCTGAATTTAATTAAAATTCTAAAGAAAATAGACTATTATGCATCAAAGCACAGTACAGATGATTTAACTTACACATATTTAAAATTATAGTTTAGAAAACTGAATACATTTTTTAACCTAGGAGTGTAATTTGGACGCTTTATAAAAACTTAATACCCGTTACTGAAAATTTCAAGATTAAGACAGATAATAGTTTTAGAAAGCACACTATTTCTTTTTTAAACAAGTGATTTGGTTGTGCTTTCTGTTCAGGTGAAAGGCAACTCAGTAAAACACATTTCAGACCCAGGTGCTTATTTCTGACCTCTTCTGAAATGAAAGTTATGTTTGAAAAGGTACAAACCCAGAAGGACAAAGGACAAATGGAGAAGGAAAGTAGCTGAGAGGTGAGAAGTGGCAATGATGTATGTGGAGGGCAGAAGCAGATGAGGGAGTGCTGACCCACTGGTAGAGAGTGGGTGGGTTGCAACCCAGATGCCTAGAGAGGGAATGCAGGCCCAGAGTGAACTGGCTCACAGTGCAGAACCCAGAAGGACTCAATGTGGAGGCAGCAGGTATGTGAGGAGGTCTGGAAAATGACAGGATTGGCTCAAACTCTGAATATGGAGTGGTTAGACCTCTAGGTCTGATCCTCTATGCCACCCACCAAAGTAACTGCCCCTTCAGCAACCCCACAAGAGTAGAGGTTTACTTTCTAGAGACATAAGCATGGAGGTTTTAAACTCCAGGACAATGGTGACGGGCAGGACAGAAAGCACACGGACTGAGTGAGAGCCTGTATCCTCCAACCCCATCCTTCTCCCTGCCTCACACAGCGGCCACCAAGTTTGCCCCTCCCTAGGGAGGAGACTAGAAGAAACGGAAAGGCTCTAGACCAAGAATCCAGACGCTGAAGAATGGGGACCTCCCTATGAAAAAGCTGGCTCTCTGCTCTCTTTTCCCACATGAAGCCCAACAGCCAATAAAGCCCACCTTATTGACTAAAAACAACTAATGTTAAGCACCTTTTCTTACTGTGAACAGCCAACCAAGGACTTGACATTTGAAGAGAGGCTCTAATGTGAAAGCAGAAGCCAAACTAACTCAAAGAGGAATTTAGAGAAAATAAAAGGAAACAGAAGGAAAACTATCACTGGTGTCCTCAGATAAGAAACAATATTGCTTCAGGAAATAAAAAGAGGATGCCATTTTGAAAGGGGGGAAGGGAGAAGACTAGAAAATAAGAAAAAACTCTTGAAAATTAAAAAAAACATAGTTGTAATTAAAAATGCAATACAGGATTTAAAAAACAGTGGATATCTCTAAGCAAGTAGAAAAAAAAATCAGAGAAGCATAAGAAAGAAAATATAAGAAAAATAGGGGGTCCATCCCAGAGGTTTAATACCAGAGTGTAGCAGGACTTGCAAAAGAGAACAGTGAGAGAGAAGGAAGTCATCAAAGCAATAATGTAAGAACATTTCTAAAACCCAAAGGATATGAAAATCCACAGTGAAAGGGTATTAGTGCCCTGCATGATAAATGAAAAAAGACCCTCACACCAAGGCACGTCACCACAAAACATCAGAATATCAGGAACAAAGATGGTCTTGAGAGTTTCCAGAGCGAAAAGGTACATCACCCAGAGAGAAGGAACCCAGTGGCCTTGGATGTCTCAAAAACTAACACTTGGGCTTCCCTGGTGGCGCAGTGGTTGAGAGCCCGCCTGCCAATGCAGGGGACACGGGCTCGTGCCCCGGTCCGGGAAGATCCCACATGCCGCGGAGCGGCTGGGCCCGTGAGCCATGGCCGCTGAGCCTGCGTGTCCGGAGCCTGTGCTCCGCAACGGGAGAGGCCACAACAGTGAGAGGCCCGCGTACCGCAAAAAAACAAAAACAAAAACAAAAAAAACCTAACACTTGACGTGGGAAGACAGCAGAACAATGCTTGTAGTTTCTGAGGGGAAATGATTCTCTACCCCATCACAGTATGAATCAAGTGAGAGGCTAGTATATTGACATTTTCAGATATGCAAAGAGTCGAAAAATATGCCTTTCATACATCCTTCCTCAGAAAGTTACAGAAGATGTGTTTCAGCAAGGTAAGAGAGTATACAAAGAAGTATAAAGCATGAGACTCAGGAGAAATGAATATACAATATAGTGTGTTGGCAAAGAGGAGTCTCAGGATGAAAGCTGTGTGTGAGGCTGAGAGGGTAACCACGCTGATCAGAATAGGTGGCTGTTAAGCTGTGGGAAGAAGGGTTCAGGAAAAAAAGAAAGATAGATGCAAGATTCAAAAATACACTTGAGCTTTTTGACCAAAAGACTTGTCAGATTTATTGGAGCATTTGTTAAAATCTAGTAAGAACACAGACAATTTAAAATCAAAATAGAAATTAATTACTGACTCTAGGAAAAACAAAGCATCATAAGAAAAAGACTCCTTGGCTCAGCAGTGGACAAGATTTGTTTACAACAGTAAACATGGAAGAGTGAAAAAAAAAGAACAAACACTGTGAAATAATTACTGAAAGGATAAGCAGAAGGGAAGGACGACAAGATCTAAATCCTGAACTACCAAAACAGGAAGGAAATAAATATATTTAAAATTGATGGATTCAGAAACAGCAGAATGCAGCTACTATTTTTTTAAACTGCCGATCAAATGTCATAAGCAACAGCCAAAAGAGGTGGAAGTTCCTGCCTCTGGGGAACCAGACCTGGCGGTGGGGATGGGGAGGGCAGAACAATCTTACGTTCTGTCACGAAAACATAAAAGACAAGAGCAAAAATATTCTTGTCATTTTTCTTCAACAGCAAAATACACCAGGTTTAAAAAAATTTAACCGTAGTAACTCAGTGTGAAATATAATGTATTACATAACTTAAAAAGTTGATTTTATTTAACTTAAGAGTTGATTTTTATCCTTGAGAAACTTAAAATATTACACTACGCTAATGACTTCGTCTCTATTTTCCGCTTTCTTGTCCTTCCTGAAAAAGAAAAACTAAGCGTTCTTGCTACATCATCTCCCATATTATTAGAAAAACTTCTACTGTTGAAAGCGACCTGTATTTTCACAAGTCTCTGATGAATCCTCAAATTGAGTTACTGTCACCTGTTCACTAACCTTCTGTGGACTTCATAAAAACACAGATATTTGTCCACTGGTTTATGTTTAGCTATGAAATTCATTCCAGTATTCTAAAAGATGATTGTCAACTATATACCTCACTAGCCAGTTCTTTTTTGTGTATTAAAGATTGACCCAGATGTTGCACTGGAAAGAGAATTCAGCCAGAAGCAAAAAGAGCTGGATTTCTAGTCTAAACTTTTCTCATTAACTAACTGAACCATCCACTTTAGAGTATTTGACCCCTCTGGATCAAAATCACAAAAGTAATACGTGTTCCTGAAACCTGATAATTAAAAAGAAAAACCGAATCACATATAATCTTAACAGAAAATCACTGTCATTATTTTGCTTTATTTCCATAACTGCTTATGTATGTGTGTGTGTATATATATATATATACACACACACATATATATACACATACATACATATATATATACACACACATACATATATATATTCTTTTAAAAGACAATACCAGACATTATATATAGTATTAAACTCGAATTTCTCACTTGCCAAAATTAAATATTTTTCTAAAATATGAAACAGCATGTAGACGTATAGTCATTTATTTTTACCCATCTCCCACTCTGCTTATTCTCAATGCTCAATTCCATAAACCACTGGCTCTGTTATATCCTCCTGGCAGCTTTTATCTTTGCATATTCCTTTTGGTTATTCCTTTAACATAAATTCCTAGGACTGAAATTCCTGAATTAAAGGATAAACAACATTCTAAGACTTTTGATGCCTATCACCAAACTGCTCTCCAGAAAGGCTGAGACACTTTATCCTTTCACCAGCTGTATGTGGGAATAAACTTTCTGCACCCAAGCCAAAACACTTTTTTTTTCAATTCTGACCAATTTGATTTATAAAAATAATGTATTACTTAATTCTAAATTTCTAAGGAAAACTAACAAGAAAACACACTAGAAAAAGATTAACACAGGTCTTCCATTACTTATAAAATTTTCTAAAATGTTATATGATTACACAATCTTAAAAACAGTGAATTAAATGCTAAAAGTTCTATTTTACAGAAATACTACATTTGTACAGGTTTTTCATGTTATTTTATAATTTATTTTCCTATATATTATCTCATTAGAGATACATGAAGATCTGATTTATTATTACTTAAAGAACATGAACTTAGACTCCTGTAGCTTAGGACCGTGACTTAGTTCTGCCACTGCCCATAATTAATAAGTAATTTATTCTGCGCCTCAGCCTCATTGATAAAGTAATGACAGTAACATAAATCTCCCACACTGCTATCACCACAAATATCAGATGATGGAAGAATACTCCTACCCTGTAAAACTCCATGCAAATCTAATGTCTTGCTGCTCTCATAACTAGTATTATCCTTAACAGAAATTCTAAATGATCCTGTAAGGTAAGTAGAAGGCACATCATTCTGGTTCGAGAGTGAAGTTAACGCTGAAGCCAGAAACAGAGACGAGAGCCTGAGGCTCCTCACCGGGAACCGCTACTACACTTCACTTTATCACATCTGGACATGGGCTGAACCCATCTTCTTGTACGTTTGCTTACTTTATGAGAGGTACTTGACTTTTATTAATCCAACTCTAATAAAATCTGACTTTATTTATAAAAATATTTCTCTTAACTTGTCCTGTATTAAAAAACAGGATATTCTGAAAAGTCGACATGCACTATACCCCATAAGAAAACACTGACCTTAAATATTTTTTAAAAAGAACACACTACTGGAAAATGAAGTATTATATCTTCTCCTGAATAGATGACCTTAATATGATGTATCTACTTTTTTCCTCCAAATATATACTTAAAATATTAAAAGTCAGTCATAATTAAAGAGAATACTTATGTAAAGTGAAAAAGTGGAAAAATACTGACTCACAAGGATGTGCGCAGCCACTTAATTTGCATATTTCTATGGCTTTCCTACTTTAATTCTCGGACTTCACAAATTAAATATCTGCTAAAGTTTTCGTCTAAGATTCTTGTAAAAAAAGACCAAACAAAACCACAACAGAACACTTACTTTTATTCGGTGATCATCCATGTCTGCAACTGTTGCTACTCTAATAAACATGGGATTTCTTTTGTCTATGACCTCAAGCTTCATTTTTTTCTGGAATCCATGTGGAGGTTTCTGCCATAACAGAAAATTTTATACAGTGAGATTCAGAGGAAGGGAAGGTGAGCTCTATGTCACAAAGACAGAATTAAAAAAAAAAAAAAGATGAGTTATTAAGGGAACTAGCTTTTCAAACTCAAGTTCCTAGAATGGCTTTGGACCTCACTCTCCCTATTGAAAACATAATCCCAAATCACATGGTCAAGCCCACAGGCAATAGCAACAGCCTGAGCAACTAGTCACAGGAGCAAACAGAAAGCCAAAGATCTTAAGATGAAATTCAAAATACTATGGTTTTTTTGATTAGCCACAGGGATGACGAGTTTCTTCTCATTGGTCGGAGGTGTCTGGGCAAAAATCAACAAACATGAAAATTATTTTTAAAAAAGAGGGAAGAAACTTCAAGTGGCAAAGATGAGACACAGAGATTAGAGGTGGTAGTGGGACCAAAAAGCAACAGATGTCTTTTTAAGAAGAGAATTAGCAATCAAGACATGCAAGATGGAATTGCTCTACTAAGAACAAGAATGAGAATGAGGACCTACAGCTACCCACACCTCAATACTCAGCAAAAACCCATCAGCCTCTGAAAAATTTACAGGCAGAAGGCAAGGTGATTGCTAATGGGTGTAATCAAAGTGTTACTGTGAAAATCAAGTGTGAAAATTATGTAAAGGATGCAGAACAATTAATGCAAGGTACCTAAAGACCAAACGAGAGAAATCTTAATTTTCCCTCTGATATCACTGTGACACTAGATATGCAGACTGAGCTTGATGTAATTTTATCCAGTTCAAAGCAAAGTGCAAAGCAGCTCTTCTTTGTACGAGGCTACGTTAAAGTCAGAGAGTCAGGTAAAATCCATAAATATGACATGACTCTAAACATTACTCATTTATAAATCCTGAATCTACTCTCAGATGGAGTATTTACTCTCAGATGGAATCATACATATTCTTTGATATGGCTTTTCTTCATGTAATATAGTTTTTCTCTCAAAAATTTTGATGTTCTTTTCTTATGTATTTGGGTCCATGCCTACTAATTAATTCTATCATTAAACATCCTAGAAATTTATGCACAAAAGGATCCATTAAATAAAAATGTTGTTTATGATAGACTGTTCACATTTTTTTTAAATAAAGTATTTAAAATATCTTTCTTTCCCTTTAAATTCATGGGAAAATACAAATTATAAAGATATATGAGATTTAAAAAATTTTTAAATACATTTCATTTCTTATTCCTCCCTTGCACACAACTGAGATTAACTCTGAATCTTAATATGGAAGAAGCAATGACCCTGAGTTAGAAAGTTACTATTATAAAAACAGACGACCTTGCATTTTGGTAGTCAAACATGCTGATTTATAGCAGTAAAAGAAAAAAAAAAAAACCCAGCATCTCAGCTTGCCATAAACAAACCCAAAGGAATGATCAAATATAATTTTCATTATAAAGCAATATCTCGTCCTGTTTGGTCTTTCAGAATATCTAGCTGGAAAAACAGAAGTGTGCTGTACAACCAACTCACTGCAAACCAATTCAAATATAAGTATTTTCCAAGGAGACTTTAAAGTTCAAAATGGAAGTATTTTTTAGATGCCAACAACAAAACCCCCAGTAACAATTTTGCTTTTCTAAATTGTAAAAATTCAGAAACAACTTCTTTGGTCTTCTGTTTCTCTCCTATTCCTGTTCACCAATACTCTTTCTGTTCTTAAATTTCAATGACTGAACACTATCATCAACACAAATTAATCAAATATTGTAAAATATAATATCTCACCACTTTGAAAGCTCTTGCAGGAGCAGGTAAAGAATTGGTTTCTTCTAAGTATTTATCCCAAGAAAAATGTTTCACATTTGGATAACCTAAGAATAAAAACAGTAAATCCTGTCAGGTTTAACCAAAATGATAGTGAGAACCACAAACTGACCTATAAAATTATGAGATATTGTTATCATTATAATGAATAAAATTATGTTCATATTACACAAAATAACTTTAAACTGGTTACACATTCAGAGCTACTTGTAATAATGAAATCATTTTCATCTAGAGCATGATTTCTTTATCAACTTTTAAATGAAAATTTAATATATACAATTTTCATTCTCAGGTAAGGAGAGTCTTACAACACAAAATACACACAAACATAACTACCCTTTAAAATCTAGCAATTTGGGCTTCCCTGGTGGCGCAGTGGTTGAGAGTCTGCCTGCCGATGCAGGGGACGCAGGTTCGTGCCCCGGTCCGGGAAGATCCCACATGCCACGGAGCGGCTGGGCCCGTGAGCCATGGCCGATGAGCCTGCGCGTCCGGAGCCTGTGCTCCGCAACGGTAGAGGCCACAACAATGAGAGGCCCGCGCACCGCCAAAAAAAAAAAAAAAATCTAGCAATTTTACTTCTAATAATCTAGGAAAAATTTCGTATGTGTATACAAAGAAAATGTATCATTGTTTGTAAATGTGAAAATGTAAAAAGCAGTTAAGTGACCATCAATACAGAAATGTGCAAAATATATATATAAATACAGTAAGTGTAAAATAGAAAGCATTTATTAAAAAGAATGAGGCAGGTTTATATATATCAATATGTGAAATATTCCTGATAGTCATATTGTTAGGCCAAACAAATAAGTTAAAATAAATCATGGAACAGTATTAACAAAATGTCTAAAAACAAATATCCTTCCTCCCTCCCACCCTCCTTTTGCTTCCTCCAGAGTCCAAAACCCAGTAGGAAGACATGAGTAGGAATTAATGTTGGCCCAGTAGGGTAGGAAATTGGCTACTTTATATAGTCCCCTTTATGGGGACTGAAAAAATAAGTAAATATACTGGAGACAATAGAAGCCAGATTTCTCAATAGCTAAAAAGAGAGGTATAAATATGATAAGTGGAAAAACAGAATGAATTCAGTGGTGTTGGATGTGAACTGAAGCTAATGGTATAAATTCATGGTTTTCAATATCTACAAATGGATATAGAAATACACATAAATTTTTTATATGTTTACATAACTGTATTTCCTATCCCTACTGAGAGGCCAGAAGCAGCATTAGTCCAGTAGCAGTGAGCATACCTAGTGTCTAGGTCTTAGTGTCTAAATAGCATTCTCTATGAAAAGGAACCATGGAGTCTGGGAGAAATGGGTGACTTCAGGGTTGGGTCAGGGAAAGCACAAGATAAGCCTAGCTGTAGCAGAAAATAGGAAATTCTCCAAAAAATGATAAAAAAAAAACATGTCAAAAGGACACAGAACCCAGCTTAAAAGGGCTCCCACTGGCCAAATCTGAGAAAATCTGGCCATAAAAATAAATAAGGTACTATAGTAATGGATTATAACCCATTGATGACAATAGTAATGTATGGGTCCATGCTGATATAAATAAACTGAATGATAAATAGGAAGATGAGAAAACTATTCTTTGCAGAAGAATGTCAACTAATTACGTACAAGGAATGATGGAATAAGAAAAATTACCATTTAGCAACTGTCGGAATAATAATTCACACTAGAAATATCAACAGATGCTACAACTAGTGAGTGACATGGAAATGAAGTGCAGGATATTTATACAATCTCAAAGTGTCTCTCCCAAATACTTATCAATTACAGAGAGAAAAAAAATGACATCTGTGAAGAAGCCTGGTAACTACCACCTTGATCAATTACTAGTAAAAGTCAACCAGTAATGACACAAATGGACATCAGCTGCCACGTGAGAGGATGCGATGAGAACACAGCACTGTTTCTGGGATATTCCTGCCAAAAATGCATACCCTGGGTCTAATCACGAGGAAGCACCAATCATGCCCAAATTAAGTAATATTCTACAAAATGACTACTCTGTAGTCATTAATTCTCAAGCATATGGCGGTCATAAAAGTCAAGCAGAGCCAAGTGAAGGAGACCAGAGAAATATGACAACCGAGTAACATGCCTGATCCTTTGGCCATAAATGACATCACTGGTACAACTGCCAAACTTGAATGGGTCTCTGGTTCAAGGGTATAGATGGGCCATTTACTGTTCTTGCAACTTTTCTGTTCATTCTACTGAATTATAAAAGTCCATGAAAGGAGACAGAAGACTTGGTAATCTGCCTCACACCAGAAGTCACTAATAATGCCTCACACCACCCCTTCCCAGGGTACCTAACCCAGTGCTGTGAAAACACAGCCAGGAACCTGTTGCTCACTGGTCCTGTTTATTTACTGGATCCCTGATGATCACTAAAAGGATGATAAGAAAAAAAAGATCATTATCAAACTGGGAAATCCAAAAGAATCCTCACAGCAATTCAGATGGTGATAGTGGCAATCACTATTCACCACTCCTAATATGACATAAGCCACAGGACTCAGGAGGACTGAATGGGAGAAATCTTCCAGGCAGCAACACATGTGGGCCACAAAACCATTAATACCTTGCTTTAACACTTTACAGTTTATGTAAATGCTCTTTCATCTTCAAAACAGCTCTGTAAATCAGTAAAGGACAGGAGCTTTTATCTGTGAACATAGAAGAAAACTCAGAAAGTGGAAGGGACTCGCCTCTCCCATCACAGGAATGGTTGGTGCCCTGAGTGAGTAAATGATCAGGTACTAACTGAGACGCAGTATCAAGGAACTGGGGACAAGCCTAAAACTGACACCAGCTGGCAGAATGGAATAAGACAAGTATTTGAAGCTCCAAGCTGAGTCTTTATGCTTACATGCTGCAGGCAACAACCACACAACGGCTCCTGTAACAAACCAAGGAGGCATCCTTTCCCTGTGATAATGACAGTCTTCATCACTCACAGGAGTATCCACAAGCAACCACATATACCACAGTGATGCTCTGTGTTAGCTAACCACCCCATCATTTCATATAAGCAGCAGCCACGGCACATTAGTGATATGCTCAAAAACTCATTGCCTTATGATGAAAGCCACAGAATCTGTTCTTCAGCACATGAATATAAACTCAAATTGACATAACAAACAGTAGACCCATAATCAACACAAACCTGGAGGAGTAATAAGGGTTCTTCGATGTTCTTTACACCAACCAACTGGATGAATGTGTGGGCTAGAGGCTTCACACCTGTAGGTTATATAAATTTAAAAATCGTAATTATCAGGATAAATTCTCAAATACTAGTAAAAGTTCAAAAATGTTAGAGATTGTGAACACCTTATACAGAGTTCTATATTTTACAATCTAATTTGAAAACAATATTTGCTATACCAAAGGATTTTTCACTCTTCCAATAAATTAGTACCAAGTAGATTTTTATCAGATACATATCGTATAAACTTGATACCAGGGAAATAGTTTTTGTTCCCACACAAATTGTGTTATATTCCGCAACTTCAAATATAGTAAAAATTAAAAGATAATAAATTTGTGTGAGCGTGAGTGACGGGAAGTCCAGGACATTTGCAAGGTTTTGGGCATGGCCATTAGAAGAGTATACTTACCATTGTTTGAGACACGAAGAATGCAAACACAGCCTGACATTCCAAACAGTGAATGAAGAGTTCTGTTACTAACATGTTTAATAAACAGGTCAAGAAGTAGATAACGAACACAAAAATTTGGAGTTCAAGGGCAAGATCGAGGCTAAAAACACATATTTAGGAGTCATCTGCATTTGAGATGAGCAGAGAGGAGCAGAGATGCGACCATCCAGAAAATGAGTACAGAGAACAGAAAAGAGAAGAGAAAAGACAAAGAAGTCCAAGAAGGAATGACTAGTAAAGTAAGAGAGAGAAAGAAAGATGAAATCAATTGGGTCAAATGCTACTGCTAGGTCAAAGAAGAGACAAACAAGAACTGATCACTGGATTTACCAACATAAATGTCATTAGTATAGTTGAAAAGAGTTGTTTTGGTGGAGCTGGGAATGGGAAAGGGCAAAAGTCTGAATAGAGTGGGTTTAAGAGAGAGTGGAAGGAGGAGATTGGTTCAAGATGACAGAGTAGAAGGATGTGCTCTCACTCCCTCTCGCGAGAGCACCGGAAGCACAACTAACTGCTGAACGATCATCTACAGGAAGACACTGAAACTCACCAAAAAAGATACCCCACATTCAAAAACAAAGGAGAAGCCACAATGAGATGGTAGGAGGGGCACAATCACAATAAAATCAAATCCCATAACCGCTGGGTGGGTGACTCACAAACTAGAGAACACTTATACCACAGAAGTCCACCCACTGGAGTGAAGGCTCTGAGCCCCACATCAGGCTTCCCAACCTGGGGGTCTGGCACCAGGAGGAGGAATTCCTAGAGAATCAGACGTTGAAGGCTAGTGGGATTTGACTGCAGGACTTTGCAGGACTTCAACAGGACTGGGAGAAACAGAGACTCCACTCTTGGAGGGCACACACAAAGTAGTGTGCGCACTGGGACCCAGGAGAAGGAGCAGTGACCCCATAGGAGACTGAACCAGACCTACCTGCTAGTGTTGGAGGGACTCCTGCAGAGGCAGGGGGTGGCTGTGGCTCACTGTGAGGACAGCACACTGGCAGCAGAAGTTCTGGGAAGTACTCCTTGGCATGAGCATGCCCAGAGTCCACCATTAGCCCTACCAAAGAGCCGGGTAGGCTCCAGTGCTGGGTCGCCTCAGGCCAAACAACCAACAGGGAGGGAACTCAGCCCCAGCCATCAGCAGACAAGCGGATTAAAGTTTTACTGAGCTCTGTCCACCAGAGCAACACCCAGCTCTACCTATCACCAGTCCCACCCATCAGGAAGCTTGCAGAAGGCTCTTAGATAGCCTCATCCACCAGACGGCAGACAGCAGAAGCAAGAAGAGCTATAATTCTGCAGCCTGTGGAACGAAAACCACATTCACAGACAGAATGAAAAGGCAGAAGACTACGTACCAGATGAAGGAACAAGATTAACCCCCAGAAAAACAACTAAATGAAGTGCACATAGGCAACCTTCCAGAAAAAGAATTCAGAATAATAACAGTGAAGATGATCCAGGACGTCGGGAAAAAAATGGAGGCAAAGATCAAGAAGATGCAAGAAACGTTTAACAAAGACCTAGAAGAATTAAAGAACAAACAGAGATGAACAATACAATAACTGAAATGAAAAATACACTAGAAGGAATCAAGAGCAGAATAACTTAGGCAGAAGAACAGATAAGTGACCGGCAACACAGAATGGTGGAATTCACTGCTGTGGAACAGAATAAAGAAAAAAGAATGGAAAGAAATGAAGACAGCCTAAGAGATCTCTGGGACAACATTAAACGCAACAACATTCACATTATAGGGGTCCCCGAAGGAGAAGAGAAAGGACCAAAGAAAACATTTGAAGGGATTATAGTCGAAAACTTCCCTAACATGGGAAAGGAAATAGCCACCCAAATCCAGGAAGCGCAGAGAGTCCCAGGCAGGATAAACCCAAGGAGAAACACGCGGACACACACAGTAATCAAACTGACAAAAATAAAAGACAAAGAAAAATTATTGAAAGCAACAGGGGAAAAATGACAAATAACCCACAAGGGAACTCCCATAAGGTTAACAGCTGATTTCTCAGCAGAAACTCTACAAGCCAGAAGGGAGTGGTATGATATATTTAAAGTGATGAAAGGTAAGAACCTACAACCAATATTACTCTACGTGGCAAGAATCCCATTCAGGTTCGACGGAGAAGTCAAAAGCTTTACAGACAAGCAAAAGCTAAGAGAATTGAGCACCACCAAACCAGTTCTACAACAAACGCTAAAGGAACTTCTCTAAGTGGGAAACACAAAAGAAGAAAAGACCCTACAAAAGAGACCTGATAACAATTATGAAAATGGTAATAGGAACATACATATCAATAATTACCTTAGACGTGAATGGATTAAATGCTCCAACCAAAAGACACAGGCTTGTTGAATGGATACAAAAACAAGACCCATATATATGCTGTCTACAAGAGACCCACTTCAGAACTAGGGACACATACAGACTGAAAGTGAGGGGATGGAAAAAGATATTCCATGCAGATGGAAATCAAAAGAACGCTGGAGTAGCAATACTCATATCAGACAAAATAGACTTTAAAATAAAGAATGTTACAAGAGACAAGGAAGGACATTACATAATGATCAAGGGATCAATCCAAGAAGAATATATAACAATTATAATATATATACACCCAACATAGGAGCACCTCAATTCATAAGGCAACTAACAGCTATAAAAGAGGAAATCGATAGTAACACAATAATAGTGGGGGACTTTAACACCTCACTTACACCAATGGACAGATCATCCAGGCAGAAAATTAATAAGGAAACACAAGCTTTAAATGACACAATAGACCAGATATATTTAATTGATATTTATAGGACATTCCATCCAAAAACAGCACATTACATTTTCTTCTCAAGTGCACATGGAACATTCTCAAGGAGAGATCACATCTTGGGTCACAAATCAAGCCTCAGTAAATTTAAGAATACTGAAATCATATCAAGCATCTTTTCAACCACAATGCTATGAGAATAGAAATGAATTACAGGGAAAAAAACGTAAAAATCACAAACACATGGAGGCTAAACAATATGTTACTAAATAAGCAAGAGATCACTGAAGAAATCAAAGAGGAAATAAAAAAATACCTAGAGGCAAATGACAACAAAAATACGATCAAAAACCTATGGAATGCAGCAAAAGCAGTTCTAAGAGGGAAGTTTATACCAATACAATCCTACCTCAAGAAACAAGAAAAATCTCAAATAAACAATCTAACCTTACACCTTAAGGAACTAGAGAAAGAAGAACAAACAAAACCCAAAGTTAGTAGAAGGAAAGAAATCGTAAAGATCAGAGCAGAAATAAATGAAATAGAAACAAAGAAAACAATAGCAAAGATCAATAAAACCAAAAGCTGGTTCTTTGAGAAGATAAACAAAATTGATAAACCATTAGCCAGACACATCAAGAAAAAGAGGGAGAGGACTCAAATCAATAAAATTAGAAATGAAAAAGGAGAAGTTACAACACACAAGGCAGAAATACAAAGCATCCTAAGAGACTACTACAAGCAACACTATGCCAATAAAATGGACAACCTGGAAGAAATGGACAAATTCTTAGAAAGGTATAACCTTCCAAGACTTAACCAGTAAGAAACAGAAGAGATGAACAGACCAATCACAAGTAATGAAATTGAAGCTGTGATTAAAAATCTTCCAACAAACAAAAGTCCAGGACCAGATGGCTTCACAGGTGAATTCTACCAAACCTTTAGAGAAGAGCTAACACCCATCCTTCTCAAACTTTTCCAAAAACTGAAGAGGAAGGGAACTTCCCAAACTCATTCTATGAGGCCACCATCACCCTGACACCAAAACCAGACAAAGATACTACAAAAAAAGAAAATTACAGACCAATATCACTGATGAATATAGATGCAAAAATCCTCAATAAAATACTAGCAAACAGAATCCAACAGCACATTAAAAGGATCAGACTATACTACAAAGCTACAGTAATCAAGACAATATGGTACTGGCACAAAAACAGAAATATAGATCAATGGAACAGGAGAGAAAGCCCAGAGATAAACCCATGTATGGTCAACTAATCTATGACAAAGGAGGCAAGGATATACAATGGAGAAAAGACAGCCTCTCCAGTAAGTGGTGCTGGGAAAACTGGACAGCTACATGTAAAGAATGAAATTAGAACACTCCCTAACACCATATACAAAAATAAACTCAAAATGGATTAAAGACCTAAATGTAAGACCAGACACTATAAAACTCTTAGAGGAAAACATAGGAAGAACACTCTTTGACATAAATCACAGCAAGATCTTTTTTGATCCACCTCCTAGAGTAATGGGAATAAAAACAAAAATAAAAAAACGGGACCTAATGAACCTTCAAAGCTTTTGCACAGCAAAGGAAACTACATACAAGACGAAAAGACAACCCTCAGATGGGAGAAAATATTTGCAAATGAATCAACAGACAAAGGATTGATGTCCAAAATATATACACAGCTCATGCAGCTCCATATTAATAAAACAAGCCACCCAATCAAAAAATGGGCAGAAGATCTAAATAGACATCTCTCCAAAGAAGAAATACAGATGGCCAAGAAGCACATGAAAAGCTGCTCAACATCACTAATTATCAGAGAAATGCAAATCAAAACTATAATGAGGTATCACCTCAAACCGGTTAGAATGGGCATCATCAGAAAATCTACAAACAACAAATGCTGGAGAGGGTGTGGAGAAAAGGGAATCCTCTTGCACTGTTGGTGGGAATGTAAATTGATACAGCCACTATGGAGAACAGTATGGAGGTTCCTTAAAAAACTAAAAATAGAATTACCATATGACCCATAATCCCACTACTGGGCATATACCCAGAGAAAACCATAATTCAAAAAGACACATGTAGGGCTTCCCTGGTGGCGCAGTGGTTGGGAGTCTGCCTGCCGATGCAGGGGACACGGGTTCGTGCCCCGGTCCGGGAGGATCCCACATGCCGTGGAGCAGCTGGGCCCATGAGCCATGGCCGCTGAGCCTGCGTGTCTGGAGACTGTGCTCCGCAACAGGAGAGGCCACAACAGTGAGAAGCCCCCGTACCGCAAAAAAAAAAAAAAAAGAAAAAAGACACATGTACCCCAATGTTCATTGCAGCACTATTTACAATAGCTAGGTCATGGAAGCAACCTAAATTCCAATCAACAGATGAATGGATAAAGAAGATGTGGTACGTATATACAATGGAATATTACTCAGCCATATAAAGGAACGAAATTGGGTCATATGTAGAGACATGGATGGATCTAGAGACTGTCATACAGAGTTAAGGAAGTCAGAAAGAGAAAAACAAATATCGTATATTAACGCATATATGTGGAATGTAGAAAAATGGTACAGATGAACCAGTCTGCGAGGCAGAAACAGAGACACAGATGTAGAGAACAAACATATGGACACCAAGGGGGGAAACTGGGGGGCAGTGGTGGTGGTGATGGGATGAATTGGGAGATTGGGAGCAACGTATATACACTAATATATATAAAACAGATAACTAATAAGAACTTGCTGTATAAAAAATAAAATAAACAAACAAAATGGAAAGCCAAAAAAAAAAAAAGAGAGAGAGAGAGTGGAAGGAGATGGGAATAGCTAACTCAGAAAATACATTTAAGGGGTTGTGTTTTAAAAGGAAGCAGAGAAATGAGAAATTAGAAAAAGGGAGGTTGTTGGTTTTTTTTCAATTTGGGACATACTTAGGGGAAGCTGGATCAGGCATATATGGAAATCTCTGTACATTAAGTTTGGAATTACTTCAAAATAAAACTTTTTTTTAAAAGATGGGAAATATTACTTCATTTATTTAAGGCATATATGCTGAGCGACTACCATGATCAGGGCACTGTTCGAGGTGCTAGGGCTACAACAACTATCAAAACAAACAAAAATCCTTTCTCCTGCTTGGGTACCGTAGGAATAATTCAAAAGAGAGGGATGACCCATCAATGCAGAAGAGAACTCACTCTGTGCGAGGGAACAGAAAAGCGTGAGAGCAGGGGGACATCACGCACAGTTAGAGAGAAGGTTCCACAGAGATCAGAAAGGTGGGGAGACTACATGGTGGGAGCATGTGGACCTCTCTTTTGACCATGTCTATTTTGTCAGTGATACAGGAAGCAAACTTATCAACTGAGTGGGAGAAAACGAGAGGGGCTGTGAAAGATTTGAGGGAATAAAAAGGGGAGTGAAATTTACTGGAAGAATAGACAAGGACATGTAGCAGGATTATGGGGCAGGACTAAGGGCCCCGTTGAGGTTAGCAGTCATGAAAGTGAGTTAGGCCAGTCAGCATGTTGTGTCTTTCTCCAGCTATATTCAACCGCTGAGGCACAGGCAGAGAGTAGGCAGAAAGTCAGATTCAACCAGAACTGGGATTTTGCCAGGCAAACACAATATAAGGAAGTAGAGGCTATACTTACAAGGGAGTAGTTATAACAGTATTGCAAAATATACAAGCATCTAGAGGAATATTACAATTAAAACCTTAAAAAAAAAAAGTTGGTAGAACATTTCCCATCTGTGTTCTCAAAAATGATAGGAATCATGAAGTTTAAAAAAAAAGTCAGGACCCTATGATCAAATATTTGAGGAAAATAACACATCTCCCTCTTAGAGATTTACAAAATACATCACTGGCATATTAAAGACTGAAGTTATTCTACACCAGGCATACTTCACCTTATTTCACTTTGCTTTACTGTGCTTTGTAAAGATCACGTTTTTCTACAAATTGAAGGTTTGTGGCAATGCTGTGTTGTCAGAAGATGGTTAGCATTTTTTATCAGTAAAGTGTTTTTAAATTAAGGTATATACATTGCTTTTTTAGACATAATGCTATTGCACACTTAACAGACTACAGAGAACTTTCTAGGAAATGTTGCAAGTGAACTAACATCCAGTCACCACTTTCCAAGTCAATCTTTCCAAGTGAGCAGCTCTGACCAGTAACACAAGATGAGCTGATGGAACCCCAACTTAATGCTGATTTTTCTCAAAATTATTTCAGTAGAAAATAACTTTAAATTTATAGTTGAAGGTTTTTATTCACTTATTGAATATCTCCTACCCACCCTCCCTGACACTATTATTTTTCTGAATCTATATAGGGTTACATGTGTATGTGTATGTCATTATTTTAGAAATGTGAAAGGAAGACATAATGCCGCCCAGTTCATATGGCAATTGGTACATTTCTTACACTATACATTGTCATAAAAGATATTTGAATACCCAATTCCTTCCGAGGCATTATTATAAATTGTATAAGCGAAACTGTGGCGCTCGATTTCCAGCTGTACTATTCTTTCCTAGACAATTATTTGGTTATGCATTATTAGTAATGATGCAGCCTTTATTTTAGGGAAATTTTTATTTTATTCTAGGGAAAGCTGTTAATTGATATAGGGATCCTTAAAAATGAAAAAATAAGTATATGATACTTTAATTTTTTCCTTCCCAATTTAAGACAACTATCAAGTACTTCTAATTAACTGTCAGGTTCGCGTTGATTGAAATACAAGCATTAGACATAATTAACTCTTTTGATTTTACTGGATTTCTCTATAAATTATAAGCGAGGAAAATACTGTAGCGTATTTTGGCCACTCATTCCTGTACTGCCTGAATCTTATATAAGGTTTTAATATTATTTAAATATTGGTCAAAGTCACCGTCTAAAATAAACCAGGAAACTGTCTCAATGATGAAAATAAAAATAGCCCTATTTTTATCTAGTTTACTTATAGCTCCTCAATAAACAAACACCACTTCGTTCAGAAGTTGGAAGGCTGTGAAATCCTTTGTTACTATTGAAACACAAGTCATCTCTTAGTCCCATCTAGTGTTCAGAAGCAGAAATGTAACCAAGAAAAGATATATTGAAGAACAACTAATGGTGAAAAGTTTGGCAAATCGTTGCTCCCTGTGCCTTTCCTTTCTTTCTTTGGGGTTTTTCTGTGTATTGTTAAAGAACTCCATCTCCAAAAAATATTTTTTTTAAGTCCACTTCACAAGTAAGTGCAAATTATTTATGAAGGCTGCTAAGATCTAATAAGACCTAGACTGGTAGATAATAACAGAAATAATAATTCATGAAAAATCCATGTTTGTAATATAGAGCGAGCAAACATTAAGATCCTCATTTTATGGAAACACTGAGAGGTTAAGCGATTTGGGGTTAAAAAGAAAGGGACCCTGGTTCTATCAGTCACAGCCAAAAGCTAAACGAAAGTCAGGTGCACACGCTGGGCTCCCCAGATCTCGGCAGAGAGTCAAACAAGAACATTTCAAGACGCTCACTTAAGGAAAACCTCGAAGTCTTCATTCAAGCAATGGTTTAGATTCTTTGAAGCAATACAGCACACTTGGTCTCTCTCAATCCCTAAATCCAGAGCATGACGACTGTCAATTTATTTCCCAGGGCCCACCTTCCTGGCTCCCACTCTGCGCTCACTCTTCAGGGCTTCCAACACTCTGTTTTACTACTAACCCCCAAACCTCATCATACGGACTCATCGTAGTTCTTTTCATCCCTAACTCATTTCCAAACCCATTCCCCACAGTGGCTGTTTTCAATATTCGTAATTTGCTTCAAGATTAAAACCTGATTTCACTAACACAGTGACTACTAGGAACAGATAAAGGAGGTCCCACCACCTCATCACTCTAGCGTCAATTTTCCTTTCCTGTCTTCATTTCCTCCATGAGTGAGAATAAAGCTTATTTCTTCCCAAGGCGAGCCCCTCCTACAGGACGCGGTATCCTCAATTATTCAGTCTCAGATATCTCCGCTCTCCCTCTACGGTGGCTTCCTTCCTTCAACTAAGCTCAACACTCTCTGTGTGCAGGAAACCCTCCTCAAGGGTTGACTCCCCCTCAGGCAATAATCCACTTTCACCTTCATGGCCAAACTTCTGTGCTTGATGTCCTTTACAGCTATCTCTTTAACCTTTTGCAAACTGGTTTCTGTTTCTAAAATTCTTATTTTAATCCTCACACCACCTTGTGAGATAGGGACTATTTAATCCTTTCTGCAAAGGGGGCAACTAAAGCTTAGAGGAGTTAAGTCACTTACTGAATCCCCGGGCTGCCATACCCCAAACATACCATTTTTGCCCCATGGGCTTAAACATAAGCAGCGCTTTCCGGGAATATTTCATCCCAACATCTAAGTACTAATTCCTATCATTCTTCATGGTCCAGTTCAAATCCCATGTCCCCAGGAAGACCTCCCCGAGAACACTCCAGTGAGTCAGTCAGCCTTTCCTTCCATTTGCCACCAGAGACAGCAAGCAGTTGGTTCCATTAAGCACTAACCACCATCAACTCTGCAGCCAAGACAGTAGTGCTGCGTTTCTCTCCAGCAGCCAAGACAGTAGTGCTGCGTTTCTCTCCGTTCCCAGACACTGAGCCCCTCAAGACTGAAGTGCAGAGCTACCTGGGTCCCTGTCATCTCTGTGACTCATCACCACCATCAAGGGCTGCTTTCCAAATTTAATGGTTGATGACAAACCTGTTAACTTTGACAACGCTCTAAGAAACTGACAACGCAATGCAGCTTTTCAACATTATTTTGGGCAGACACATAAAACTAATATTACTCTCACTGTACAAATGTGAAAGAGCCCCATCTCTAAAAAAAAAATAGAAGAAGTGTGCAATCCACTTGGAAACAACAGTAAAAGGTCCCAGCCCCATATTTGTTCTAATTCACTAACTCAATGCTTCTCTTTTTCATAGATCTGTTTGATGATTTTTCAGCCTAACTCACTGGGATACTGGACTGAAATTCAAAGACGGCTGAAGTGGCAACCTCATGCTAGTCCACAGTCGCCTAAGTCCTGCTGTCATGGCTTCCTGGTTCCCAAAAGACAAGGTCACGTGAAAATAACATTTTTTGGGGGAGGTGGGATTGGGTCACATATTGCTATTATTTATTATTATTATTAATATTATCATTTTGTTAACTTTTTATTTTATACTGGAGTATAGTTAAATAACAATGTTGTGCTAGCAAAGCGACTGATTCGGTTATACAAATACATGTATCTATTCCGAAGATAACATTTCTTAAAAGCAAGATTCCTTCCCAGGGCCTGAGGGAAGAGAGGGGGTGACTCCTCATTGTGGAGCCCAGCCCTCAGGTATCGGAAGATGATTGAGGGAAAGAGGCCACACGCTGCGCCGGGAGGATGGTGGCATCCTCACTGGGAGGGCTTTCCTTCTGCCATCCTTAAAGTTCTTTCCAATATTCCAATATTCTGTGATATTTAGGATTATTCCTAAGTCTAATCACTGTCAAGGGGATAGAATTAAACGACTACCAACTACCAGTAATGAAAGCACAGAGGAAACCCAGAGGTAAACCAATTATTATTCTAATATATGTATATTATTTCCTTTCATTAAAAACTACTTCAATCCTACATAAATTTAAATCCCACGTAGCACTCCTCTTTGGAAGGAAGAAATGTTTTACTGCAATTAAACATGCAGTACCACAAATGTGTGTGTGTGTGCGCGCACACGTGTGTGTGTGTGCATGCATGCGTGAGCGCTTTCAAATTCCCACTAAGGTAAAAAGAGATAAGATCACTGTCCAATTCAAAGGGAAAAAATCTCATTTCCAAACTATTTTAAATTGGGAAACAATCCAATTTGTATCCTCAATTACATACCTAAGTAATTTATGCAGATACTAACCATTCGAAAATTCGAAGATCAAAGAACATAATATTTAATAAGGCTGGAGAAATTCCAGTGCACTTAAGCAATTTTCAATGTGCCTTAATTGTATATTGAGGCAGAGAACACACCGCTATTCCTTTTCTGACAATTAATAAAATATAACTTCAAGAGTTAGAAGTATAAGTATATCCTCAAAGTACATTCCATTCTAAAAATAATTTGGTTGTGCTCATAAGAGTGCAAAATCAGAGCTGAAAGAGATCAATTTTTCCCCTGCTCTTTCTAATAAGAACCCAGGATGCTTCCTAGTCCCTAGGCATTTGCCATCAAAGAAAAATGTGACAAATTCTTCTAGAATTCCTCATTACTTTTTTCCAGAAGAATGTTTTTAAAGGAAATGCATCTTACGTCAAATAAGCAACTTAACTTTTAAACCCTATAATACTTATAAGACCACAAAAATAACTGGAACTAACATCCACCCATTTTGTTTAAATCAGGCAAAAGCTCTAAAAAAAGTTCTCCCTAAATGAATCAGAACTTTAAAAACAAAAAGCTCTCATTTCAACAAATTCTAACTACTGTTTTAAAGTATCATTTATTAATAAAAGGACTGGATCCTAGTCATCAAGTTGGTACTGCCACCATCACAGCACATCAAACACAGGAGGGAGAAATATGTCCCTCCCAGGACAGATTACAATATTTCTAAATTTACAGTTTTCTCATCTATTCACTCACTCAAGATAGGTACACATAATTTTAAATGAAACAAAAACCACCAGTTTGCAGAAAATACGAAAGAGAAGAACATGGTAAGCAATACGATGAGGATTCAATCAGCAAACCCAGAATGCGGGAGACTCAACAGGAAAAACCACTTGGTTTCTTCAATAAAAGTTACAAGGGGAAGAAAATGATGGAGGAATAGGAATCTATAAATTAAAACTGATCAAGAGAAACATCAAAGCAATCATAAAATGTGCATCTTATTTGGACCTAAAGCAAGCAAGAAAGAAAACCAAGACAATTGGGGGAGAATGTTTAAGTATGTTAGTGACATTATGCCATTTATAACTTTATATATTTGAAGAAAGAAAAAGAATATCTTTAGAAGAGACATTCACAGATGAAATGCCATGGTATCTGGAATTTGCTTCAAAGCAATCCTGGTGTTGGGAATTTAGGAGTAGGAAAACACAGGAAACAAGACTGATGTAAACTGGTAACTGCTGGTGGTAGTTAATGGCTGCAGGAGGGTCACGCTATTATTCTCACTTTTGTATATACTTGAAATGGTTTATGTTTCAATAATAAATTTGATAGCAAACTGAATAAAAAGATATCCTATGAGGAAAATTAGGCTTTGCAGAAAAAAGCTGGGTTAAACATACTAAAATATTGACAAGTACTTGACTCTATGCGATGTGATCATGGAACTGCTTTAAAAAATTCTGTGAAAACCATATGTAACATGTAATTCAGATTTTTAAAATTCACCGTTTAAAAGTCTGAATAGCAAATGGCTTTCACTGTCTCTCCTTTTTTAAAACAATGCAAGTAAAACTGATGCCTGTCTGAGAATCCAATTTGAGGATTAATGGAAATTATTGATGGCTCTACTGAATATTTAAATATACACACACTGAAAAAGACAGGAAACAAGCTTTCCTGAAACTGAGCTACATTTATAAAAATTAAACTCCATTTGCTACTGTAACATTAGCCTTATTTTATAAAGATGTCTGTCACTTCTCATTGTAAGTATTCTCCAGAAGGAACCAAACAGTGCAGAAATGACTTTCACCAGCAAACTGAATTGTAGTTTCATCAACGAACATGAATTTGGTATGAAAAGTCATTATTTCAAGTGCTTAATCAAAATCTCATGGTTTTATTATAATTATTTTATGATTATGTAATTTTAGAATTATGTTGCTCCCACCACTTTATGTAGTATAGTCAACACCCATAAGGATTAAAAACAATATTCCTCAATTAATAATTTGTATTTCAGCAATTATAAATAGTTAAGTTAGCTACTGGGCATGAAAACATGAAAGGAAGATTAAAATATTTTCCTGAAAAATGAGATGAAGGGGAAGTGTGAGTCCGTGCATACATTCACGTGTGAGTATCTGTTGGGAGTGTGGTATGAATTGCACTTCCACAGGAGGAAGTCAACTAAAATACAAATCACGAAGTAGAATTAAAGGATGTTATTTAGAAATATACGCCATATGGAACAGGTAAAAAGTTAAAAATCTGAAATGGGAAAGAGTGGGACAGAGCACTTTTACTTTAGTCATAAGCTTTGCATTATTACTGTTTTTAAATCATGTACTTGGATAAACACTCAATTAATAAAGCACACAGCAATGGAAAAAATGTCTCACCAATAGTCATAGCTCTCATCCCAGTTGTCAAAATGTACGAGGAAACGATTGTCCACCATATCTGTTACCGTAGCAACACAGATGAATGCAGGGTTCTTTTTGTCTACAGCTTCAAGCTTCATTCCAACTCGAAAGCCTGATGGGATCACTGTCTATGAAACATACAGATTTAATTAGAGATAAGCACACACTTAACAGCAAGGACCTGCCCCCTCTCTGCACCTCTGCCTGAAGGCCTGGCATCCATCAACCGTATTCACATAATTTAAAAATCAAGAACCACTTTTACAGCAGAGTTGCTTTCCAGCAAGTAGCAATAAGAAAAGTGTCCTGTTGCTACACCCAATTAACTATCTGGACCTTTAAAACTTACACACCCATAACCTCACAAAGTTAATTAATTTTAACATGTGTCCTGATACTTTAGATGACTACACAAGTTAGGCAAGTTTTATTTACTGTAGAGTTTACTTTCAGTTTTTCTTTTCCTTTATTACAGACTTAACAATGAAAATTATTTCACACAAAATAAGCACTTACGCTAAAAATGTGTGTAAGTCAGTATAAATTCACTCCCACTTCTGAAAAGGTCTTTCAAAAGAGTACTCTATTGAAAGTAGGTCATCTTCCTATACAAAAGGCTACAAATTATTACAACTTTGATTCAACAATACAGATATTATTCACAATAGCACGAAAAGAACTGGCTGTTAACACATACAGCCATTCAAAATAGTTTGTAACATATGGAAATCCACAGATTATCAGCCATCTGGGACATGAGACTAAGACAATAATAAGTTCAGTAAGACTTAGTGCTTGAGGTGCTGCAGGTGTAAACATTCCTTACAATCTTTTGTGAGGAAAAGTATCTGAATCTCAGAGAAGTACCTGAATATCAGTTATATCAATCACAACACATTACAAATCACTTCAGCCCTTCTAAAAAAAATCCTTCTGTCCAGACTGAAGCGCACAGATACTATTCTAATCACTTTAAGCAAAGTAGATGTTTTCTCTCTTTTTACTATAATTATACAGCTATCATCAGAAAAACGTGGACAGCCATGTATCTGAATATGTTAGAGTGAAGTTCTGTCTGAGTCGAAGGATCAGGCACTAATGCTACACAGATACTGTTACTACATATTTAAGCCCTGAAATTATTTATCAATGTTCTGACCGTAAATATTTGAGTATTCTGAGGTAGAGGAATCTAGAAATAGAAAAATTAATTGCCTCTTAGATACCGAACACACAGCCCAAGATTAAGTTTTGTGCTAGCAATGCACAGAATTTAAGACGATGGTTCAAGGCAGTGGATCAAATCCCTGACTGAACTCATCACCAGACAACCAGACAAGGATTAGGAAACTTGGAGCAGTGACAGCAAGCAGGCTGCTGAGTTTTCCACCTGACTGATCTTCCTCCCTTGTCTTGACAGAGAATGATGCCGAATGACTACGCAGTATTTACATTTCAGCAATTAAGTTATCCTCTCAATTAAGACATTTAAAAATAATAGCCTGGCTCATTATCTCTATTAATTACCTAAATGCGCGCACACACACACACACACACGCACACACACACACACACACACGCACACACACACACACACTCCCTCTCCAGTTCTCTAACTCAACCTGGCTTATGTTCACAATTCGATTAGAGAATGTTTCAGCCATGACTGATGCCCTCAAAACACCCGGTTAATGTCATTTCCCAAATGAGGGTATTTGGGGTGTGTGAGAAGGTTTTCCCCACTCCTGATATTTATTTGGAGGGAATCCCTAGTGAAACATGGCTGCCTCTCTCTACGCTCTCACTCACTGTCCCTAACTGGTGAATCTGGAAAGAGGAACTGGTCACACCTTTAAGAGTAAGCTGGCCTACAGGACATAACAGTCTCCACTCTGCCCCTCTAGGAGCAAGAGCTGTCCTGCAAGAGGGTAGTCTGCCCTGGTCCAGTGCTCCTGGGCTTGGCTGGTGAGGCGGGAAGGGCCAGTAAATCTCTTCAACCCCAGGGCTCAGAATCAAGAAACGCATCTGCCAGCAGATACAGGCCATGCATGTACTCCAACTGAGCCCTTACCAACTATGAAGATGATACTTTGGTTTTCCACCTGCTTGCTCTCTGTTCTTTCCAATGAGATCAGAACTAGGGCAGGGAAGAAGACTAACATATCAGGCCTCCTCAGAGATGCCAACAGGTCAAGAAGTGGAAAATACAAACACATCCAGACTTTGCTTCTGTTACACTGCGGAACAGAGCTAGAAGCTGGAGAGAAGATTTAAATGATAGTCCCTAGCATGCAAACCTAAATGGGGCTACATGCATCTCACTATGTGAATCCCATCTGAACAGCACTCCTAAAGCCGAGTGACAATAACAATGAAATGTCACAATTTTTCTTATGCACCTTAATTGTAAATTATAGCTAGGTTTTATACTATGTTGCCTTTTATTATTTAACAAAAAAAGACAGCCATGTTATGGCCAAAAACAGATATTTATTCAGGATGATTTTAAGCTAATTTTAAAGTTTAATTAAGATAAGAGCACTGTATTTACCAAAGCTATAAAATTTATTATAGTTTCTTGTTATCCCTTGTAATTTATCTAGTGAAACACTCAAAAGCCAGTTCCTGTGAAAGGAGAAGTATTTTGGAGGTACTTACTATATTCTGATTTTCAAATAATGACTTGGGAGCAGCCTGAGCTTTGCATGTCTTGAGATAAGCCTGCCAATTAAATTCTTCTTCTTTATACCCTAGGGTAAGCACATATAAACACACAGTAAAATACCAAAATACTTCACACTTTAGCTTTCCCTTCCTACTTTTATCTGTAACTCCAACATGCCAAAATCAAGCAATCAGGTGACTCTTTAAATAGACAGTATTTAACTTATAATTTATATCTATGTATTTTTATACACAGGGCATTGATTTCCAACAAATTATATTATGTTTTTCAATTCTGAATGAATGGTAATGGATGAAAAGAAAAGGTGTAAGAAAGCAAACATATATTGTACTCAGATGGACTTCTTTTTATTACCAGACCATTTCTACCAGTATTTAGGTAGAATTCCTCAGCAGTGAGCTAGAGCAGTTGAGTTCTTTGTTTTTCCCTCACCCGTTCTACTCTGGGAGACTAACTTGTAGGAACAAGTGGGAAGCTGGAAAAAATGGTAATAACAACAGATAAAATCTTTCTGGCCTGTCACCACAAGAAGGACAATTCAAGATTTATGAAGTAAGCATGTTGGCAAATTACAACAATGGAAACGTCCTTGTCTTAATTTTCACAATTTCATGTTTAATGCTGGTAAAACCAACATTTTCTTCAAAAAGGAAACTGAGCATTTAATTTTATCTACTCATGTGCTCGCTTCTACTTCCATCAAAGTCCAGAGGCTGGTGTGAAAGGAACAGCTAATAATTCACCATGTATAACAGGCCAATTTATACAAAGGCTTACAGATTCTCTTTTTCATCCTTAACTTTTCTAGGTGCTTCTGTTTGATCCTTCAGTTATCTGAAAATGCCATTCTACCATTAATTTTTCACTTAAAACCAAAGGAGAGCTTGTCCATTAAAACCCAATAACCCTGAGACAGGCCAAAAATATCAAACTAGTAACCTGGTTCTTTGACATCAAGCAAAAAATACTGAATGTAATATGAAAAGGAAGGAAATAAGAAATTATTAAATATATTAGGGATGAACTGAAAAAGATAGGATCTGTTATTCTTGGATGTTTTGTATACATGAAACAGACAGAAGCATTGGCAGACTGTAATATAAAGAATTTAATAATAAAAGAGTAACTGCTATTAGTCCAACCCCCAGCTGAACTGATTTTCAGTGTTATATTCTCCTTTCCAGTCTCCTAAATATTCAGATATGTAAGTTCAATGCATAATTTCTCAAGATTTTTTATTTACTGAAATGTCAGTAAACAGTTAGCTATGTAAACAGGTTAGAACTAACTTTTCAATCATATTTCAAGGATGTATTTGTGCGTGTGTTGTGTGTGTGTATGAAATAGAAATCTGTAGCTAAAACCTGTAGAGTCAAAATTAAGTATCAAGCAGATGTTATGTGACATGCAAGTAAGTACATGGACATAGTTTATTCTCTTAAGTAGGATCCTATTTTTTAAATTTCTTTCACTTTATTTTATTTTTAATTTATTTATTTATTTTTGGCTGTGTTGGGTCTTTGTTGCTGCGCACGGGCTTTCTCTCTAGTTGCGGCGAGCGGGGGCCACTCTTGGTTGTGGTGCACGGGCTTCTCATTGCGGTGGCTTCTCTTGTTGAGGAGCACGGGCTCTATGTGCGTGGGCTTCAGTAGTTGTGGCTCACAGGCTCTAGAGTGCAGGCTTAGTAGTCATGGCGCACGGGCTTAGCTACTCCGCGGCATGTGGGATCTTCCCGGACCAGGGTTCGAACCCATGTCCCCTGCATTGGCAGGCGGATTCTTAACCACTGCACCACCAGGGAAGCCCTAAATTTCCTTCACTTTAATAAACATTTTTCATCATTAACAATAAGCTTAAATTTGGGCCCACCTGAATAATCATAAAGTCTGAATTCTTAAAAATCTAAATTAAGATATAAGAAAATAAGTGTTTCAGAATATAAAATGTGAAACTAAAAAGTGACAATACCTTTTGGAGGATGGAGCTTGTGGCCAGTCTTCTCACACCACCCAACTGGGTGAATATCCAGAGCGTCTGCATTTACCCAGAAGTCGTAACAATCAGAATATCCGTCAAAGTGCAGCTTTATCCGGTACCCACAAACCTGAAACAGGTAAAGGAGGTCGATTAAAAAACAAAACAAAACAAAAAGCCCAGAATATTTCTGCACATGTACAAAAATAAATTAACATGGATATCAAATATGATATGGATTATGTTAATCAAAGAACCCTTGTTAACAGCCACAAAAACAAGTGAACAAATAACAAAATCTAAAAGCAAAGGCTATTACATTGGGAAGAGCTGAGCTACAGTGTTCTGGCATTATCCTCAGTTCCACCAGGAGCACATGCATCCTGGATGACAATTCTCCTATGCAGACAAGTCCTCTGTTCACTCCCTACATTGTACAAGCACATGCTACCAAGGAGAGCTGGCAGCACAGGGTGCACAGCTCCTGCAGGGTGCCAGAGTGGGTGCCCTGCTGTGCACTGGCTCAGTGCTAGCTCTCTGTCCTTTATAAAGCTCCACACACAGCAATATCCAGCCAGACCATGGCTGGTGCAGACACGGGGAGAAGTCAACTTATTTTCCTCTCCACTAGTAGCAGAGTGGGGAGAAAGAAAGAAAAGCCTCCCCAGTTCATACTCAGATGAGACAGGCTCCCTGGAATCCAGTGAAAACTCCCTCTATGTAATGCATGCCGAATGCTGATGCCACGTATCTGCCTAAATTAGGGCCCCACTCGGGGGAGTTCTCAGTTGAAAAAAAAAAAAGGTTATGTAGGTTTCTGGGGCCTTCGCTGGGTCACACTTGGCCTTGGGCTCTCAAGACAGTTCAGCCTCTCAGTCTCCTTCCCACTAGCACAGCAGATGTGTTCAAGTGGAACCACACGCCACATCAGACTCTAACCACTCCAGGGCACCTGCCTTGCAGAAGTCTAACAAGAAGCTTGAGATTAGAGCACGGAGCCAGGGCAATTCACAATCCCAAAGTAATCAGGAAGCTGTACAGTTACTGCCATGAAGAGTTCTCTAGGGCATACTGTTAAAATTCAAGTGGCAGAACAAACTTACAGAGTGAGTCACAGTTTATGAGAAAAATTATATTCATGTGAGTCCATGTATGTATTTATGTATGTTTCTGTGGGTATATGTATGTTATTATGTGTGTATACATATGCCCACACATACATACATAAATACATACATGGACTCACACACAAAAGTATATGTATTTAGACACACACACTTATATAAATACTTACATATATATGTAAATTCACAGTAAAAAAAAAGTCTGGAAGGACAGATGCCAAATATTAACAATGATTTGTTTTGAGAAGTGGGAAAGAAGAGGCAAAAGGGAAAGATGGATTTTTAAATATTTTATCTTATATATTAGCATTAAAAAAATAAAAGGTAGGGCTTCCCTGGTGGCACAGTGGTTGAGAGTCCGCCTGCTGATGCAGGGGACGCGGGTTCGTGCCCCGGTCCGGGAAGATCCCACATGCCACGGAGCGGCTGGGCCCGTGAGCCATGGCCACTGAGCCTGTGCTCCACAGCGGGAGAGGCCACAACGGTGAGAGGCCCACGTACCGCAAAAAAAAAATAAAAATTAATAAAAATTAAAAAATAGAAGGTATTAATGCTACATATATAAAAGTGAAAATAAGCTGACTCCCCCCAGAGAGATAAGAACACCCTGCAGAGCCGAGACTGGAATCTCTAGAAGCACAATCGTTCGAGAAGGGTAGGTGGCTGCCCCCCACCCATCCCATGCCAAGGAGGAGCTCAGGGGCTGCTTCTCTTACAATCCATGGAGCTAGGCAGGCCCACCCTGCCTTACCCTCAGTTGTCTCTGGTCAATGCCTAAGAAACAAGCCCCTTCAGTAATTTATCCCTTCAATCCTTCAGGGTCATACTGCTCTGAGCTTCTGCCCCATGCGCTGTCAACTTCCCACTACTCCCCCTGTAATCTCTCTACTATAGCTCACGCCCTCTGAAACCCTTTGGTAAACAGCCTCCTCCACCCTCAACTTCCTTGCTCAAAGGCACATCTGCTTCTTCCCTCTGAAGCCTTCCCTCAAGTGGAGGCTGCTCTTTCTCCTACTCTCCATCCCTCCGAGGCCCAAGCGTGGCCTCCTGCCTCAGGCCACACCACGCTCCTGGGCCTGTTCTCCACCCTGCTCCTCTGAGGCCTGTGCCCTGTGGCTGCACCACTTCGCCCTCATCATCCTGCACACTACCTCCCACACATCCCTTGTCACTCATCACACTAAGCATTGGCTCACTCTCTTCCTTTCCATCCTGAGTAGTTCCACCAGGCACATGGGTGACTCAGCCAATACTGCAGCTCTTTCTCCCTGCACTTCCTCTTCTCCCATGGATCTTGTCCCATCAGAAACTGCGCTGCCTTTCAACGATTAAATTAACACATCCATTCAGTTTGCTAACCCAGTTACTCCCGATACACTTCCTTCTGAATCTCAATGAAAACTCTAGCATCTCACCTTGATTCCTCTACTTTCTCCCTAGCATCCTCCTTTCTCTGGAGCCTCCTTCCTTCGCAGTCACTTAAAATATTTTATCAACATTTTAAATTGTTGCCCTAAAATGTTGTCTGACAAAATTCCATTATCTCAAGGATCCACCCAGTCTGCACCTATACCTGGTCTAGGAACTGGTGCTAAGGGAAGAAGATGACACACAGTCAATCCTCATTATTCATGGTTTCCGTATTTGCAAATTCACCTTGGTAACATACATTTGTAACCCCAAAATAATATTTGTGGGGTCTTGGGACATGGGCATGCACAGAGTGGTGAAAACTCTGACTCACCCATCATGCGAGTTTCCAGCTGAGGCTGAACAAGGCAAGATGCTCTGCCTTCGTGTTTCGTACCTCACCCTACGAGCAAGTGTCCTTTATGTTACCTACTTAGTTAGTGTCACGTTTTTTCATGTTTCGTGCTTTTTGTTGTGATTTTGCTATTTAAAACCGCCCGTAAGCCTAGTACTGAAGTGCTAGGAAGTGTTCCTAAGTACAGGAAGGCCGGCAAGTGCCTCACAGGGAAGATCTGTGTAACAGATAAGCTTCATCAGGCATAAGTTACAGCGCTGGTGGCCATGAGTTCAATGTTACGGAATCAACAATAGACATACAGGTTGTCTTCACACAGAAACATAAAACAAGGTTAGTGCTGATCGGCTGACGAGAATGTTGTGACCAGAGGCTCCCAGGAACCTAACCCTGTATTTCCCCTAAGCGCAATGGTTCAGTAGTATTTACGGAATATAACTACCATAAATAACGTGAATCAAATGTACCTGTTTACCGCACTCTCCCTACTGCACAGCAATCCTTCTAGACGTGCCTGGCCAGTTCCCTCTCCCATTCTTCACAATGGCCTTTTTAAACCTCCTCCCTCTCTTTCAGCTACCAATCCCACTATCTGTATCGTCAATCTCAGCTGACGCTTTACTTCCAGAAGTTGCCTCCAAACTGGCAAACCTGCCCCCGCCCACCACACCCATCCTTTCCTGCTCTCCCCTGCAGAACCCAAGGAGAGACTCCCCCTGCTGGCGAAGGCTTGGATCTCCTCATATACTCTGGATCCCATCTTCTCCCATCCCTTCTTTGTCAATTATCTGCTCTCTCTGAGCCTTCCAATCCTCTGCTCCCCAATGACTTCTTCAGAATTCAAGCATTCTCTAGCCAGTCTCTTCTCATTACAACAAAAAGGGAGGGATGAGGGAGAGAGCAAGAAAAAGCAAAGAAAAAACTATCTTTTAGGCTTAGACAAATTCTTGTACACTCTTGGTGACAATCTAACGACTGATAAACTTTTTTGGAGCACAAAATAGCAATATGCATCAAAATTTAAACATCCTTAACTATCAACCTGGTAATTCTAGGGATGGCTCCTACAGACATACTCACTATGCAAAAAACAAAACAAAACAAATAAAAAAAAAGCCAACAAAAACACCGAAATATAAAAGGATGCTCACAGAGGCACTGTTTGTAATAATGAGAAAGTGAAGTCCACTCAGTTGTTCATCAATATGAGAACAATTAAGTAAACTGCAGCAATTCAGTGAACTGGAATACTACTCACTGGTTAAAAATATTATATATGTATAATATAATATATAAGATACAGTGTCACAAAAGCAAGTTGCATAATATTATGTATATCACTTACATGTAAAAAAGAGAAAAATATATTTATACATATTTTTACATGCAGAGAAAACATCTGGAAGGAACACCATGAACTCATAAGTGTCGTTATCTTTGGGATACAGAATGAGGAAAACAGGGTGGACACAGAACTTCTGTTTTTTAATTATATATACTCTTACACCAGCTGACATTTCCAGGATGAGCAAACATTACTGTAATGATAAAAAAAAAAACTAGACAAACTAAAATAAATTTCCTTGAAAACCAAGTGTTGAAACACACACACACACACACACACACACACACACACACACCCCTCCCTTAAAAAGTTTCCCTTGTCTTTTACAGCCAACTTCTTAAAAGCAGTCTATACTTACTGAATGTTTTCATAAATCTCAATTGTTCTGAGAACTATATAAGCTAATACATGGAAAACACTCAGCTCAGCATCTGTCCCATGGTACACACTATGTAACGGTATGTTATTATTTATGGTGACTGTCATCATCCAGCTATCAGATGAGACTGTGTTGTGTAGGAGCCAAACTTCTTACAAATCCACTAAGTCACTGCAGGAAAACTATGATAACTAAAACTAATACACGTGATGGTCTTATTCTTTGAGGAAAATTTTAAAAGATACATACCCCTGACTCAAGGAAGAGAACAAGGAGGGAAGCACATAAAGGAAAAAAAAAATTCTAAGAGCTTTCAGTAATATATTGGACTAAGATATATCTAATTGACTTGGACATCTTTTCGTGAAAAATTTCAAAGAGATACCTTGAAATACTGAAATTAATATAAATATCCGTTGGTCTGTTCCTTATGTTAAGGAACATGGTATGGTAAAGCCTATGGCGTCAGACAGACCAAGGGTCAAATCCTGGTTCTACGACTTTGAAGCTGTGTGGCCTTGTATACCTCACTTAACCTCTCTGAGCCTCAGTTCCTTCATCTATAGAACAGGGATGAGAAGGGGTTCTTGCAAAGATTAAATGAGGTAATATTTACAAAACGCTAAGCACCGCGCCTGGCATAAAGTAAGCACTCAACAAATGGCACCTTTTCCCATTATTAAATCCCTATAATCACTATTTTGTTTTTAAAATAAAGATGAGGCAAAGCTTACCTCAGCCACAGTGAGGACGCAGTACACGGACTGATGCTCAGGGTCCACGCCTTCTAATTTCATGCCAACTTTAAACCCATTTTTGTTATATGGAAAAGATTGATACTAAAATGCAAAATGACAGCAGTTTTAGTGAGTGATCACCTTTCTTCAATAAAGACTATATAACCAAATACATAAACAACTCCTAAAAATCCAGAAGAAAAGGATCACTGGGTCATCTCATGGAAAAAATGCACGAAGACTATAAACAGGTGACAGAAGAGGAAATTTACATGTCTTATCGACTTAAAAAGATGCTCAATCTCCCCCATAAGAGTCATACAAAGTAAAATTACAGTAAAATATACTTCACCCGTCAGACTGATAAAGAGCAAAAAGTCTGGTTGCAGTGCTTTGGCAAGGCTCTAGGCAAAGAGATGCACACATACATCGCTAATAGGGACATAAACTTGTACGACCTCTAGCAATCGCATGATATCCATAAAAAAGAACATTCTCTTTGACTCAGCAATTCTAATCCTGGGGAATTATCCAACAGAGATAGCCACATATGTGCTAAAGGAGAGGTGTACGAGGTTATTCACCAAGGCATTTACTTACCAAAAGACTCATGTATATATATTATATAGTCCATACATACAGATAGCATTTCATCTTATATCTGTTCCATGATAATTTAAGGTGGTCCCTACCGACTGACACATATATGCGTGTCATACTCATGTAATATATATGACATACATATATGACATATATGTCAATCCATAGTGATCAGCTTACATTACTATGGAACAAACATAAGATGGAATACGATGCATCAGTATAAAAGACTGATGAAGTGGTTAGATGAACTGAGATGGAATAATCTCCAAGCTAAGGTAGACAAAAAGCAAAGTCCAAAACAGTATGTGACATATGTTATCATTTGGTTAAAGACAGGGAGGGGAGGATTTGTGTCTATATATTGCTTATATGTGCATACAATTTTCTTATAGCGCCTTCATGTTTTAATCACATGAATGTATTACTGATTCAAGTAATTAGCTGTATTTAAGCTTTTTTAAAAAAAATTGTAAAAAAGTCTATTCTGCAAAGGACCAAAGTTGCAGAAAATAATTATACAGAACAAGTCATATGCAATTACTATTACATATTAAATATTTTAATGTAGATGTAATCATCCCAACATTTACTATTCACCACTTTTAAAAAAAAATTTATTGAATACTCACCACTTCTTAAAAACTCTGTATTCATACATATATATAACAAAGTATTGATGGCAGATTTCTTACATACCATGATTAAATATAATTAAATCATTTAAACCAAGGGTCAGCAAACTACAGTCTAAGGGACAAATCCAGCCCACCACCTGTTTTTGCAAATAAAATTTTATTGGAATACAGCCATGTTCACTCATTTATGTATTGTCTCTAGCTACTTTCATTACAAGAACAGAGTTGAGTTGTTACATCTGAGACCACATACCCCATAAAGCCTATAATATTTTCTATTGTCCTTTATGGAAAAAGTTTACTGACCCGTGGTCTAGCCCAGAGACAGCAGTTCCCACTCAGAACTACTTTTATTGATTTTAACTCACTCATGATAAAATATTTTTCCATAGTTATACAGTAACCCATCTTTCAATGTTTTGTTGTGATATTACGTAAACCACAGTAACTCATTTTTATTCTCCCAAAGACATGATGTTGACATGAAATTTTATGCTAGTTCTTCTTCATCTACTAGTTTTTCAGTAGTAGTAGAAACATCCCTTTTAAAATCAGTGAGAAAGCCTGGTAAATATTGAGAAGAAAGAGCATACGCACGCGCGTGTGCGTGCATGAGGTGTGCTCACGCACATGGCACTGGGGAAGGTGTGCATATAAATGCTAGCTGCCCTCGGAGGCACCCCTCCACATATGAAAAATAATATGTTTGAGAAATTATCCCAAGTCACGTTTCCTAAACAGACAGTAGAAATGGCAGTACCAATTCCAGGGAAGCGTTATGGACAGTGTTTCTAGAAGGGCCTGTACCTCCTTGAACAGCTTTGCTGGCACTGCCACAGCTTTTTCCTCTTCCAGGTAGGACGCCCAGCACCAAGCTTTCTTTCCTTTAGGAGGCAAACCTGAAAAGCGAATGAAACTAAAATGACAGAATTTCCAAATCTAAGAAATCAGAGTGGTACGCTATGAACTCTCACTTCCCTAACTATCCCCAGGCCTGGCTCTTCTCTTACTTTCATGGCTGGTATTTCTCAATCTCTTTTCCTGGCTCCTCTTCCAAAGAAATGAGAGCTAACAAGTGAACTGTGTGTATATCCAGGTATGAGTGTAGAGAAAAGAAGCAGAAGAACTTAAGGTTAATGAAGAAGATGTAGTAGGAAGCCAAGAAAGAACGGTACCATGGAAGCTATAGCAAGTAAGAGCTTCTTCTAGAAGCAGGATGCTCAAATTTCTTTTTCCTAAGCAATCAGGAAGTTGAGGACCGAGAAAAGGTCAGTGCACTGAGTGGTTAGGGACTGACTGTTAATCTTTCTCCAAGATTAAAAAAAAAAGGGGGGGGGGAATCAAGGTGCCAAAGGCCAAATTGAAGTAGCAAAAGAATACATAAATGATAAACATATGGAGTCGGCTAATATCAATTTTATTTGGGATTAATTTGACAAAAAATGAAAATGAAAGGAAGGGTATAACAGCTTGATGGGTATTAAAATTGGGGGAATGGTATTTTGGGGATGAGATTGCAACAGGCAATGATGAAGCTCATGAAGAGGAAAAAAAAAAGGAACACCTAAGAGGGGGAAATGACTGAAGGAACAAGGTCACAGAAGGGCCAGAGCCCTGAGAGTAGAAATGAAGGGGAAGGGAAAGTCAGGATAAAGACACTTTTGAGGCAGAGTGCAGAGTAACTGAGAATTTACTCCCTTTAATTTCAGTGACATAAGATAGAAGGTCATCTGCCCCCAAATGTAAAAGTTAGGCTGTGTGCTTGACTCAGGTAGAAATATCTCAAACTCTTTTTGAGGAATTAAGAGCAGAATGAGCGAGGAACGCAGCCAAACCCGGAAGAGGAGCGCTGGGTTCAGGCCTTGATCTGCAGGGACAATGTGGCTGGCAGGTCAGAACGGGACTGTGCAAAGTACAGTGACCTAACGTGGAGGACCGGCCAGGCAGATGTGGCAGGTCCTTCCTTTGGATACAGCCTAGTGGGGCACACGGAGGCTTCTATGGAGATGACCCAAGGTCCACGATGAATAAGGCAGCGAGTTCATCCACCAAGTACTGAAGGGCAGGGCCTCATGAGCATAAAGGACTAGATTCCTCATGAGAATAAAGTGTTCCTTGAGGAACAAAGAAAAAAAAAAGGTACCAGGTCAGGAGGTCATGGTTGAGAGGAAACTTTAAAAATCTACAACCTTAGGAAATGAATAAGAACAGAGGTTTTAGTCAAAGTGCGTAAGTGAAAGATATCTACTGGATGGAAAAATAAATAATGGAAAGTGGTCTCAAGTTTGCCCTGACACTACTCAAAAGTTGCTAATTTCCACTTTTCCCCCTTATCTACTTCTTCTAAACTCTAATTTTTATTGACACAATTTAATCAAAGAGAACCCCCAAACGATCCTTTAACTGCCATAGTGTGCATTACAATTAAGACTAAAATGTGTACCTGTGTGAAATATTTTCAGCTTCATAAAGTTACAAATAAAACCTTCCTTTCATCAACTCACCCTGCTTTAATACAGCCGAATCACCTCGCCTTTTCCTTCGGGCTCTCTGCGAACCCCTCAGGATTCTTCCATCTTGTTTGTTTTCCTACAATAAGGAAGAAAAGTTTATGATTTTAAAAAGTTCATGAAATTGGCACCGATGAAAAGTTAGAGAGCTGTCAGAAAGCATTATTTTTTTTTTGGACTCTTCTTCAATTTCACTTCATAACTTTTAAAAGAAAGTAAGAATATAGGTCACTTGAGAACTGTGTTGCTTTTGGCCTGAGGTCCTTACAAAATAAGAACATTTCCAAGAATTACACTCTGTTATAGTACAGATACAGCTCCCACCTCCTTGAAACACTTTCTTCTTTCAGCTCCTGGACCACTCTGTTCTGGCTTCCCTCACACCTCACTGGCCCCTCTTTCGCAGTCCCTCTGCTGACATCTCCTGCAACCTAATCCCCTTCTCTTCTTTATCTAATCATTCTCCCTAGGTTTTAAAGATCGTCTGTCTGCCAAACATCCCTCACCCATATCTCCAGCCCTGACCTCTTCCCTGGCTCCACAGTCATGTATCCAGATGCCTACTTGGGATCTTCGCTTGGATGTCTAATAAGAATCTCAAACTCACGACGGCCAAAGGACTCTAGATGCTATACTCTACTCTGGCCTTCCCAGTCTCAAGTAATGGCATGATTAGCCAGTCCGTAGTTCAAGCCCAAAAGCTAAGGGTTATCTCTGATTCCTCTCTTTCCCTCACACACCCTGACAACCCTACCTTTAGCATCTATCTCAAATCCGCCGACTTCTGTCTTAAACAGCCCTCTTATTTAGTCACTGCAATAAACTCCTGACTGGTTTCCCTGATTCTACTCTTGCTCTCACATGTCAAAGCTACAGTGATCATTTTAAAACATTAATCGTATCAAAGTATTCCCCTGTCTTCAACTTTCCAATGGCTTCCTATCATACTCAGCATAAAGTGCAAACCCATTACTCTGGTTTACCATAAAGCCCTGGACCACACAGAACTCTTCAGCCTCCTCTTACTCCATTCTCCCCTAGCCCTCAAGGCTCAACTACCTTGTCTTCTTTATTTCCTTAAACAAAACATGCTACACGGATTCTTACCTTATGGTCTTTTCCCTAGCAATTCCACTGCCCCACGGGGCTTCTCACTCCCAACTTTACATCAGGCTCCTTCTTATCATTCAGATCACATTGTCCAAGCCACCCTCCCTGATAACCCAACTTAAAGCAGTCAGATCATCTTAATGCCCTATTGTAATTCTCGGCATAGCGCTCAGCACAGGTTGATACTGCCCCTGTTTATTTTGTTAATTTTATGTCCCCTTAACAAGAATGTAATGTCCCTGAGAAAAGAAGCCCTGTCTTCCTGCTGTCTTATTCATCCCTGCATTCCCAACTCCTAAAACAGTGACTAGCCAATCATCGCTGCTCAATATTGATCTTAAGGAAAATGCTTTGAGACCTCAAAGCTCTCTTTTCATATAGAGTTACTAATAAATATTTTAGAGAGGGGATGTTTATGTTTTAATTAGCATATTGTGAATTAGTTTTAGCTAAATATACCTGACATTCATCTGCCATTTTATACCTACTCACATCGTTTTATGAGATCTGTCTGCAATTTACCAAAATGGGATTGGCATTTTGCTGTCAAGAGGAATCTAAAATTCATTCGCGCAACTGAAGGTTCTCCTGGTGCCTCTCTCACTGCAGCAGTAAATTCCAGAACATCCTACTTCTTCACCCTGAGGAAGGGGTACTACTATTTATAACTCCCACCTTGAGATGAGGACAGTGACATAGAGAGGGTAGGTGGGTAACCTCCTGATGGTAAAACAAGGTCACGGAACCAACATGTGAACTCGGGTAACTGGCTCCAGAGCCGGTGCCTTGGGCCGCGGTGCTACCCGCGAAGGCGCGGCCCTGTGGATACTAACCGTCTCCTCATCTCGCTCTTCCTCCTCTTTGGAGTCCGCTTTCAGAGATAACTTGGGCTTCTTCTTCCGACTACACTTAGGATCTTCCTCCTCATTGTCTTCTCCCACGTCCCTTTCTTCCTTCTGATCTCTGCTGAATTTATAAACCCAAAAAAGTGACAGGAGACAATACCCATCAAATATCTGCATGCTGATTAGCAACGCAAAACTCATTAAAAAAAACATTTAACCACCAGGAGAATGGTGTACATAGCATAGATAAGAGACACTTCAAACCACCCTCATGTATAACACTGTCAAGACAGAAAGTGGAAATTAGCTTACGTATTAATTTATATAATTATTATAATTATGTAATTAATGATATAATTTTAAAAGGGCACCAGCACTACAGGTGAAACAGGTTCTAACAAGTTTAAAATTATTTGTCTTCCACAGCTGCCATCCATACTAATGAAAGAATCGATTATTTAGAGATATTCTAGTCTTCAGGGGCAATTAAAGCAAGGATCTAGCCATTATTAAGAATGCCAAGTCCAACTGAAAAAGGCCAAGTGTAACTTTGTAAAACATCAGGTGGCTAACGAAAACAGACAATTCTCCAGCCTGTTCTGACTGAAACACATGGGAAACTCCACTCAAACATAAAATGCCAAGTCATTTACTTGTAGTATACGAGTATGCACAGGAAATACACCTTGTTGGTGATAAGCTGACCTCGTCAGACAGTTCCCAATGGCAGTCACACCACCGTCAGTCACAGCTGACGGCCCTGACTCGGAATCCTCAGTCCATCCTGAGATCAGCAGGAACACAACTGCCACACTACTCACTATGGCCATTCAGCGGATTCTCAGTCAGGGGAAGCTTCAGTCCATTTGTGGAGTTTTAGCTGAATTACCTAAGACCTCCCAAAATATAAACAAAAGTATGTTTCCACAAACATGAGTATCACTAAAATGTGTATGAAGCCCAAAGAAATCTAAATACTCTTGGCTGGGGAGCGATAAAATTAATGTAAACAAAAGGCTATAAAGAAAGAGGCAGAGGTTGTATTGCAGCTAGGACGTGAACAGCACAACTCAGTTCAGACATGACCAAAGACACCAGTCCAGTAGTGGGATCAGGGTCCAAGTGTCTCCAAAGGGAAAGTCTCTGGGGGAAAAAAGATATTTTTGGATGACAGACATCAGAGAGCACAAAACCTCTGTATTCCCAAGCACCAGGACCTTGGACTCTAAAACTCATTTTATAGATGGAATGGGGGCAAGAACCTACTTGTCTTTGATATGCCGAGCACAATTCTGGCTGCAATAGTTTCCTCCAGAAAGACACTCATCTACGTTGCCATACTGACAACAGTTCTCACAGAATTGAAGCCCTTCTACTTTCACTGGATCCTTCAACCTGAAAGGCATCCCAGTCTTCTCGGAAAAGACTAGAAGACGAAAAGAAGAAAAAAAAGTTAAAACCATGACAGAAATCATTGCAAAACACATTTAGACTTTTTCTTCTAATAATTTTGTTAGAAACACAATAAAAGAATAATGTTTGTTGAATGAATGAATGAATGATCAAACCACACAGCGCTTGGGAGGGAGAAGAGGATGGGCTTGACAGGAATCACTCAAATTATTTACATAACACAAAAAAAAATTCTTCAGAACAGGTAAACAAAAGCTTGTCCAAGGCCTTTTCTACAGAGTTCAAAGTAAAATGAAGAAAATTTCATTAGTCACTAAATTCAGAAGATGAAACCAACCATCCATAGAATCCTATACAGCTGTATCTTTCTGACAAAATTTTAAAAGGGTTATCTATGTTCTATCGTGTTTTTGATGAGTGACTCTTTTACTTAATGGGCTGAATCAACATCTTTCTATTTTACTTTTAATGCAGAAGATCTCCTAAATCATAATTATCCATATTGTCTAGGAGCTCACATTTCCTTTTGCTTGAATCGTTAGGCTAATCATTCATTCAGCAAACATTTATTAGGCACCAATTTACGCTAGACACTGATGACAGTACAGACCTTGCCCAAGAGAGCTCACAGTCTAGAAGAGAAGACAGACAAGAAAACCAATATTTATAATAAAATGTGATACATGCAATAATTGAAGCATGAACAAGTTCCAGGCAGTACAGAGGAAGAAGTGACTCATCCTTCCCGGGGGGAGGTCAAGGAAAGATTTTCTGATATAAAGCCTCAACAGGGTTTTGAAGGCCAAAGAGGAATTTACCAACTGGACAAAGAGAGAAACAGCATCCCAGCCAGAAGAAACAGCATGAGCACAAAAGGCAAGAAAGTATGAAACCGCATGATACGTTGGGAGAATTTTATGTCATTCAGTGCTGCTGGCCCTGTCAGAACACAGCATACAAAGAACAGAACAGAGAGCAAAGACACAAAGCAAGCAGGTGGGTGCGGGTCACCCAGATCTTTGTCTGTTTTGCTAAAGAGACAATAAGAAGTTGGTGAAGTGTCAGATAAGCAATCTACACAAGGTCCTCTGACTTCGGTGTGCGGGATAAATCGGGGGAAATCAGAAGCAGAGTGATTCTTTAGGAGCCCGTCTGCAGTAATTCAGGTGAGAGGTGATTAGGCCCTCAACTAAGGCAGTGGCAGTGATAATAGGTAGAAAAGGCCAGATCTGAGATGTATTTAGGAAATAAAAACCAAGAGGATTAGGTAACAGGCTATGGGGCTGGGAGAGAACAAATTCAGGATGACTCCTAGACTTCTTGCTTGTCCACTGGGTGGATGGTGCTACCATCAATTGATATTACGGGCTACAGAAGAAAAAGCAGGTTGGGGGGAGGGGAGAAAGAAATAGAAAATGAATCGCATTTCAGACATGTGGAGTTTGAGGTACCTGTGGGACATCCAGGTGGAGATGTCCAGTAGGCAGGTGGAAATACGGGCCTGGAGCTCGGGGGAGAGGTCGGGGCTGGAGATATAGATTTAGGAGTCATCAGCATATAGGTGTTAGTTACAACCATCGGAGTAGATGAGAAAAAAGTGGCAGGCTTTTGGCTAAATCACCTGGGTAGGCTATCACAACATGGATTTACTTGATAATTTCCAATTAACCTAATGCTACGACAGATCTGGCATAAAGAAAGAAGACACTTTATAGTTATTTTAAAATATAAAAGCTGGTTCCATATTAGTTTCGTCATAGAAATTTACCTAAGAATATGTGACACAAAGATCACCCAGGATTTTCAAAGTTCCAGCCTATTATAAAACCTTAGATATTCTTACATTAAAACCCTTCAAAAACAAAAAAAAGAAAGGACCATGCAGATGACCTGTTCTTACCTTCTTGAGCAGTTGGTACCATCCAAGTTGTGGTAGCTGTTGCTTTTTTAACATTTTCCATCTCACTCTCATCTGTAATAACTTCCAAGGCGCCAAACTCATTTACACGGAACTAGCGATAATAGTAGAAAGAGGCAAAATTTACAAAAGTGCTCAGAAAAGTCATCATTTAATGGCTGGCACATGTAGTCTTTAAGCAAATGAACTACGTTTTTATAAAGTTAATTTCAACAATTATATCCAGAAAAGCCCACTACCACTATTAAGCCCTTTGCATTTACCAATTTTGGAATTTCAGGAAGGGGGAATAGAACAATGCAACAAAGAACTTCTTCAGGATACAAACAACCACCCCTGCACTGTCCTATGGAGTTGCCAGCTCACTTATATGGCTTATAATTTCAAACACTGTTTTTTTTTTTTTTTTTTGCTAAGACTGTTTTTCTTGTTTCATATTACTGCTTATTTGATGATCAAAGTTAGTAAAAGGAGAATTACTGTTTTCCCAGGAATCAACTTGTCTCACCCAAGTTCACCTAGTTCAAAGAGCAGGAATATCATCATTCTAGAAACTGTGACTTGCATGTCCCTATCCCCATATTCCAAGATATGAGGAAGGAAGGCTAAGCATGAGTCATGGGACCCCCGGCCCTATACCTCCTCTTTCTTTCACTGCTCTTTAGAATTCTCTGTTATATTCATTCACTTCTAGTCCTCCTAAACTAAACCACTGGTAATATCTATGAGATGTGAATAAGCTTACTAGCTTCAGGCCAATTTTATCACTAAAAAGTAAGGGCATCTTGATTTCATGGGCATTTTTGACCCCAAATATTGAAAATTTCCTCTCACCTCATGGAGAGCCTCAAACCAAGTATTCTTCTGCAATCTGCTGGACATACAGTTTACGTGTTGAAGACTTTTAACCACTACCTGTGTGCAGGGGCCCCATTCTCTTTGAAACAGCTAGGTTTACTCTCACTTTCATGAAGGTCAAAGTTATTCTGTATTCCTTCTGTTTTTCCATAAAACAGAATGACATTAGGGATCCACTAATCTTGACAGGGGATGAAGAGCCAGAAAGCTCAAAATTCAAAAGGATTATAAAACTTTCGGCTTAAAGTTTTTAGATCTCTCACAGAAATAAAGATGAGCATGCAAATATGAAGTATTTAAATAAGGCCTTCCACTTCCCAGTCTAAAAATCTATTTGGTCAACATGCCAACAGAATGATTTATTTTACCAAACTAGATTCAGACTACAAGTCAGAAACATCATAAGCAAAATTTACAACTAATTATTCTTTCCACCAGGTGAAAATAGCACCTTAAACAATTTTCTGCACATGGTCTACAATTATTAAAAGCTTTCTAGACTGAACAAGTGACATAGTTACGGAAGGTGAAAATGTTTTCTCCCTATTCCATATTCCAGATACAAGTTCCCAGGTAACATGTATATACTAAACCTAGTGGGTTCACCTAAAAATGTCAGTTTAGGAGGTGGTAAAAAGTCAATTGGAAGGGAAAGAGCTAAAAATAACTTTACTTTTTGAAAAAAAATAAAATTTTAAATGACCAACTCTGAAACCAGAATATTTCAAAATAAAGCTGACAGTACCATCTACTGGGCAAGAGTAGAAAAGCCAAGCCATCATGATTATTAATTAATGATGTTAAAAACTATGGCAGAAAATCAATTCTGAATGAAAAATTTTTAAAAACTGGCATCAGCCCAGGTAAGTAAGTTTACTTTTATTATATGCTGATGCTAATTTAAACTTTTTTGACAAATACAAAATGTGGGAAATAGCACAAAACATTTACATTACACAGAAAGTGTCCTGTGGCTTAAATTTCCAAATTGCTGCTAAACTACACCTTGGCATTTCAAACACTGAGAAAGAGAACACAGCTGAGTGGAATCTTCAAATCAAAATTCAGACCTATGACACCTGGGAGTTTTAGGTTCCAATACTTTCAAAGTTAAAAGGTAATATTCCCACATCACAACACTTAATTCCAGTTATCTTTTCCCCCTCGTGATAGTTATTGCCAGTAACTGACCTACAGTCTAAGCACAAAGTAAAGATGCAGTGCACTTAGGGAAACAGTTAACTCCCGTAAGCCAGGGACCCATGGACGGACTTAAGGGGTTGATAAATCTCAGGAAATATATGCAAAATTATGGTTAAGGGCATATATATATATATATATATATATATATTTTTTTTTTTTTGCGGTACACGGGCCTCTCACTGTTGTGGCCTCTCCCATTGCGGAGCACAGGCTCCGGACGCGCAGGCTCAGCGGCCATGGCTCACGGGCCCAGCCAGTCCGTGGCAATGTGGGATCTTCCTGGACCGGGGCACGAACCCGTGTCCCCTGCATCGGCAGGCAGACTCTCAACCACTGCGCCACCAGGGAAGCCCAAGGGCACATATATATTTATCTGGGGATAGAGTTTATAAGTTTTATCATATTCTCAAAGGCATCCTATAACCCTGAAAAATATTTAAAAATCTACTCTAACCAAAGTTACTTTATTTCAAAAATCAGAACATTCTCTAACACTATATATAAAAATAAACTCAAAATGGATTAAAGACCTAAATGTAAGACTGGATACCATAAAACTTCGAGAGGAAAACATAGAACACTCTTTGACATAAATTATAGCAATAGTTTGGGGGGTCTATCTCCTAAAACAAAGGAAATAAAGGCCAAAAAGGGGGGGACCTATTTAAACGTAAAAGCTTTTGCACAACAAAGGTAATCATCAACAAAAGGAAAAGATAACCTACAGAATGGGAGGAAATATTTGCAAATGATATGACCAATGAGGGGTTAATATCCAACATATATAAACAGCTCATACAACTCAACACCAAAAAACAAGCAGCCCAATTAAAAAATGGGCGGAAGAACTGAATAGACATTTTTCCAAAAAAGACATACAAATGGCCAATAGACACATGAAAAGATGCTCAACATCACTAATCATCAGGGAAATGCAAATCAAAATCCCAATGAGATATCACCTCACACCTGTCAGAATGGCCATCATCAAAAAGGATACAAATAACAAATGTTGGCAAAGATGTGGAGAAAAGGGAACCCTCCTACACTGTTGATGGGAATGTAAATTGGCGCACCCACTGTGGAGAACAGTGTGGAGGTTTCTCGAAAAACTAAAAATAGAACTACCATATGACCCAATAATTCCACTCCTGGGAATATATCCAAAAACCCAAAAACACTAATTTGAAAAGATACATGCAACCCAATGATCATAGCAGCATTATTTACAATTGCCAAGATATGTGAGCAACCTAGTGTCCATCAACAGATGAATGGATATAGAAGATGTGAGGGAGATATGTATATCACATACTATATATTATATACATATAAAACACACACACACACACACACACACAATGGAATACTACTCAGCCATAAAAAAGAATGAAATTTTGCCATTTGCAGCAACATGGATGGAATTGGAGGGCATTATGCTAAGTGAAACAAGTCAGACAGAGAAAGACAAATACTATATGGTATCACTCATATGTGGAATCTAAAAAATATTGATACAACAAACCAGTGAATATAACAAAAAGAACCACACTCACAGATATAGAGAACAAACTAGTGGTTACCAGTGGGGGGGGAGGGGCAACATGGGGTAGGGCATTAAGAGGTATAAACTATTAGGTATAAAATAAGCTACAAGGATATATTGTACAACATGTGTAATATAACCAATATTTTATATTAACTATAAATGGAGTATAACCTTTGAAAACTGTGAATCACTATAGTGTACACCTGTAACTTATAATAAAAAATTAACCTCAAAGTGTTTTTAAAGTATCCTATCATATGCAAAAAAGACACAGGGATCAATTTTTTGACATCTCAATTTTTTTGTCTTCCACAATATTACTACTGTAAAAAATGTTGGACGCATAGGCTGTTAGTTAGGTGCTGCTAACATTACTGAGTTCCACTGATGAAATTCCAGAAAGACTGACACATTTCCTAACATTTTTTTCCCCAATAAAATACTCAAATTCTGAAATTGGTAATGCTTTTATGAATGGTGCTGCAACTATAGAAACTTGATAAAATCACTTTTTTTTAAGTTATTAGTTCTTTTAACCTAGACATCTAAAAAGCACTATAAAAAATTAGCAACTGACTCCATTCTACAATCAAGAATGTCAAAATTATAAACTTTACAAAAGGGCTTTATTAAGCAAATCAAGCATATCAGCTGACACTGTAACTTCTGTTAGTGGATACATGTAGGTCAATCAGAAAACAATTACGCCTGAAATATATAAGGGGTTGAAAAGGTTTCGTTTGTTTGTCTTGGCTTAAGCTACCTTTTATTTGATTCATTCTCTTTATTTTTGCTTATAGAGGCAAAGGATCTTTAGCCTATTTGTGCCTATCTTTTTTTTTTTTGTTTTGTTTTTTTGTTTTTTTGTTTGTTTTGCGGTACACGGGCCTCTCACCGCTGTGGCCTCTCCCGTTGCGGAGCACAGGCTCCAGACGCGCAGGCTCAGCGGCCATCGCTCACGGGCCCAGCCGCTCCGCGGCATGTGGGATCCTCCCGGACCGGGGCACGAACCCGTGTCCCCTGCATCGGCAGGCGGACTCTCAACCACTGCGCCACCAGGGAAGCCCTTGTGCCTATCTTTAATAATAGATCATTAAAAGACACTGCTGAGATTACTGTTTTCATTACTTTCAGTGTTGAAATAGGAGTTCTACTTAGCAATCTGTTTCAAGGACAAAGATATTTAGTAACTACACTGTTCTGAACGTCAAACAAGACAAGGCAAAACCCTGCAATAAGAGCGCAGTGAATTTTCCAGTTGGGTTTCTGCATCACTGGTGCTGGGTCTTGCTCTTGGTTAAGTGGCAACCATTCTTTTGAGATAAGATGCTATCACTCTCAGGAGTGTACTGACATTTTACTGAGGGACTCTGGAAGACTAAATCCTTATAACCCAGAGGAATAATTCTCTGCAGATAAATTTCAGAAATCATAAGAAGTTTAGGCAGAGAATCGCTTAGGGACAGCAAGCCCTACCATGCATCTTTCCACAAGCCTTACCACTTAGTCGCCTGCCTGTTCTTCCAGCTGGCCCTGAGATATTAATCTACAAACACAGATTTGCATTTTAAAGGAACAAATTAGGCAACGGTAAAGTTTACAAAGTTTGTTTAAGTAAAAATGTCTTGCTAATGACTACAATATTTTCAAGAGGTCCGGTGGACACTTGTTGTTCTTCCCTAACACTATACTTTTGGATGCTAGCCCCTCTTCTGTAGGCCCCTTTCTCTCCCTCCTCCCATCCCTGCCCCCAAAAGTCTTCACACAGTTTCCCACCTATTTTCAGGCACCTCAACCTCACATGACATCTGCTTCCAAAGCCTTCCTGATCCCTCCAGCTAACATAATACCTCCTCTAAACTGCTGTAACATTTCCCTTTCATCTCTTTTGATATGAAAACGTTTCTCTTGCTAGTAGAATAGTAGTGGTAAGTAAATCAGTTTTAAAATCAGAAAAGCCTGGTTTTAAGACCCAGTTCTGCCAGTAACGCACTGTCTGACCTTGCTTGAGCAAGTGACTTAAACACTCCGGGCCTCTGTTTCCCCATCTGTAAACTGACAACAGTGACAGAAACTCCCCCAAATGGGTTAAATAAGAGAATTAAAAGACATAGGTTAAGTGCCCACCAGAGAATAAATTCTCTATTCTTTCTGCTACTGCACCCAAATAAGGAGATTTTGTGCTCTGTTCTATATAAGGGTTGGTTAGCCCAGTGTGAAGGGGGGAATGGGGATGCCAGCAACAGGGACCAGTAAAAAGGGACCAAGGTGTGAGCTAGTTGGCTGGGCTGGAAACAGGGTGGCACAGAGGAGTGAAATGAGATGCAGCTGGAGAGGAAAGTAGGGGCTAGACCACCAAAAAATTCTTGTGGTAAACTTAAGGGGTTTGAACTTTATCACGAAGGATACAGGAAACTGCTAAAGGATTTTAAGCAGAAGAGCGATATCACTTGACTGGCCAGCAGTCATGAGGCTTTTACAGAGAAAAGTTCTTTCAAAATGGCAATAAAAAAAAAAAAAAAGGCAATAAACTGAAGCATATTAAAACCTGTTCCCATGATAAGAAACCAACTTCTACGTATTAGCTGAATTAACCTCAGCTGGGTTGTCTTAGGGATCGCACATTAAGAAAGCCACATGCCTTCGCCCATTAAAAAAGAGAAGCTTCCAGTGTCAAATAGGCAGAGCATGATGCGGGAGAGTAAACTGCATGATTTATTCAAAGTTCTTTCCAATAACTTAATTATGAAAAATCAATTGCTTAATCAGTTCTCTTAGGCAGCTCAAATTGTAATAGGAGGAGCAAATGAGTCAGATATCCTAAGCAATATAAGCAACTAGCTAGTCTTTGAATCTCCTCAGATAAAAAGGGTTATAAAGCAGAAAATTTTTTTTAATTTTTTTTTAAATAGGGTATCTGTCAACAGCAGATAAAGTGAATTGGATACATGGCAATTACCCAAGTAATTAGATGAGTCTAAAAGTCAAATCAAATAACCCAGATGATAATACCCACTAAGTGGCTTAATTATCTGATTACCTTTATAAAAGTAATAGGTTAATTCCTAAAATCCATTGCTTAGAAAACCTTTAGGCAATCTAAATTTCTTAGGGATGGAGACTTCACTCTACTGTCAAAATCTAACTGAACAAAAATTATAAATTTCATCATCCACCTACATGGGAAAAAAAATAAGCCATTCAGAAGGAATAAAAACGTACAAGAAAAATAAGACGCTGAAGCAATAAAAAAAAGGCAGTTTACATAATATACCATAAAGCAAGAAAAGATACAATTTGTTAAGTGTTTTACATATATTATGTTTTTCAATCCTTATAACCAGCTTATGACATAGATCCTATAACCCCATTTTACAGATAAAGATTGTGAAACTTAGAATTTAAATAACAAAGCTCATTTAGGCTGACACAATCAGAATCTTGAAGAGTTTTTCTTTCTCAAAAATTTCAGCACTCTATTTCCATCATATCTAATCCAGATGAACATTTGGAGAATGTTAGAGAAGATAAAACCCTTGGCATTCATTTAATTCCTTATTTTACCAAAGAGGAAATTGGCCCCAAAGAGATTAACTGACTTGTTCAAGGTCACACAGAACTAAAACTAAAAACCGAATCTCCTTTCCATATTTCACTAAACCTCACTGCAATATTTTGGTTAAACTAAACTCAGATAGATGTGTTGGCACACTGCACTTAATTAAACCTAAACCAACTAAAATCTAAGTATTTTTCCAACAAGAGGTGAACTGTCCAAATCTCACCACTGAGGATGGACTAGAACAGTTTTGGCTCAGATACTTGTCAAGTGGCCACTAAAAGGGATTGGATTCCAAGAAGTCAATATTAGGGGGCAGGAATTTCTATTCAAGAACAGGCCAGAACGCCAAGCATCAGCAAGGCAAGCCAAGAGACGGCCAGTTAGGGAGGTCGGATGTTCAAACACCTGAGTGACTAAGTACAAACACAAAGTCTAAAGGGCCATGGACAGGTTCAAGGTCCCAGAGACAGGATCAGAGCAAAAGCAAATTAGAAATGAGAGGTGGGGTGGCTGACTTTCCAGGTGGGTGCTTGCACAACCCTGTCCCAGGGTGCAGCAGATGTGGTCCTGGAGTGGCTTTGGGGGGCTGGGGAAAAGGAGCAGACTGAAGCAGTGCTCTCTGAGGAGGGTTCTCAGCTATACAAAAGCAGTCTCATTTACAGGAAGGACCAGCTTCTGAACAAGTGATTACACAAAAATCCATATTTACAGTTTACAGTATAAATAATTTAAGGGAGGTGAACAGTCCTGTTTATTCAATATTTTAACATTATCCAGTTTTAAAATAAGAAAACTAGGACACAGGGAGTGTGGTTTTTCCCTTCAAGTTACAAAGCCTATTACTACAAAAAATATACAAAGCTAGACCTTCTAAGTCTACCACTTTTACATTTATTGGCCATCCTGATAGACTAAAACCTGAAACCATCTTCCTTGAAGCTATACATGAATTTCTACAAAATGCATACAGACTGCAGAAATACTTCTAAGTCCCCTACCCCAGTTGACAAAGGCTTCTGCCAAACCACCAGCAGTTTATCATCTTGAGATGCTGAGGACCAAGCATCATATAAAACTACAGCCACTATGCTTAATGCTTTTAATACTTATTTCATGTATGTGCTCAAATTCATTTTAATAATAAACACACACACACAATTTTATGTAATAAAGACAGCTTACCTTTAAATCACTTCCTGGTAATGTACCTACTCCATCCTTCCAATCCATAACACTGAATACATCAAACTCTTGACCGCTTGTGCTAGAGGCAGATTCAGTCATGATTTGTTTTTAACCTGGAAAAGGAAAAAAGGGCATATCACTTAAATATTCTACACACAAATCAGTTTTTATTTTAGTGGTCATTGCTTCAATTTCCCTTAATTACATAATTTTCTTGATCATAATATCCCATACCCAGAGATTTAGAAATAATTGCTTCAAACATATTTTTCCTAGTGCAATCCATGGTAAATTACAGGAGAAAATATATTAATAAAAGTTCTAGGTTAAACAAAAAGTGCCGTGGTAAATTTTTGCTTTGTTAGAAGAGGAATTCACTGTTTCATAGCATATTCACTTAGAACAAAAAATCATGATGACATATGGATAGAATTCTTCACCCTCTAAGGAGTTCCCCCCACCCCAAGACATTCAAAAGAGAGTAGATGTGGCTAAAGGATAGTATCCAGTATAAAATGTTGAAAAAGAGGCCATTTAGACTTTAAAAAAGAACAAGAAAATTCAGTCCATTATTGAATGCCATCTACACTAAATTTGACAGGTAAGTCTGTTCTATCAATACAATGAATATACAGTATGATTGATTCTTTCATGAAATTGATTTATTTAACTCAGTTGAAATATCTGCCAAGTTGATGTTCTGAGAAACAGGAAAACAGTCTCAAAATGTACAGCAAACACAATTAGGCTACGTTAAGATAACCAATTTGGCTAGCTACACTGTGATAATGCTCTTCATTTTCATTTTCAAAACAAACTTTTTCGTAATCATATATCCATTGGCGGTAGTATTGTTATTCTGAAACTACTGTCTGTGTGGTATGGGATAAAACAAATAAATAATTATGTTGGTGTTACTGACAAGTGATCGAAGATCAATGGGTCCTAAATCTGAATGGAAGTATCTGTATAATTTCATGATGCATTTTATGTTTAAAAAATATGCATATTTTCTAGCTTTGCCCACTGACAAACTCTAGAAACAACCACCAATCAATAGTAATTAACAGCCTAGTATTCAGATTGTGGTCTCTAAATACCATTTCTCCCAGGCCTTCCCAGAGGTGGCAGGAAATGTGCAAGGTGAGCCTGGAACATCTTGTCAAATAAAAAAGCAAGGAAGCTATCAAAGACAGCAGAGGTCATACCAAAGGGACTCAGAAGCAAACTTGAAGAGGCTTCTGTTGGCCAAAGTAAGGACATTAGCTGCAGTGAATTGAAACACATCAAATAAGTTTAAATCATTATGAGTTCACAACGATATTCAAAACAAACAAACCAACCAAGAACACCTCATTGATCACCTTTTGATTATACAAGGGAACCAACCAACTTATTATTTGGAAAAATAAACAAGGACTTATCCTGCCCATATTGCATGAGATCGATAAAAAGTGTATCTCAGGGTAACCAAATCATTGGTGAGAAGAAGTTTCCTTTCAGAAAAAAATTCTTGCTAATAAATAGAGAAGGAATGATAGAACTGAAACATAGCCATTTGCAACCATTAAAATAATGACTCTAGCAACGATCATCAATGCCTTCTAAGAATATCTACCAACCCAACACCATCTATGAAGTATTCTTGCCAGGAAAAAACTAAATCAAATCTGTTGTGATCAAGTCTATTTACAGGAAATACCAGAGACAAAGGAACATGTGAAATCACACCATAAAGACATAAGAAGCAAAACATGGATTGTACTGGGAACCCTGAGACCTTCCCGAAAGGTCCAAGAAGTCAAAATTACTTTCATGAAAATATTAACACGTTATTTGCCTTCTTCACTATGTTGATATTTACACTGATGGTGCAAAGCAATAGTGGATAAAACTGCTGAAGCTGTGGTACCCAGCTGCAGTAGCAGTCATTTTATTCTTCAGCAGCATGCACTCACAGTAAACAAATGTCAGATTCACTAAGAACCACCTGTGATGAAGTAAAATAATAAATTTTATTACGTCGATATTTGAATATATATCTTTTTAATATTCTGTGTGATGAAACAGAAGTATGCACAAAGTGCTCGGGCATGGCAAAATACCAAGGCTGCCTCAAGGGAAAGCACTTGTGAACTGTTTGAGATGCAAGCTGAACAAGCTGCTTTTTTTTTTATGGAATTCCACTTTTACTTAAAAAACGATGTTTATTCAAGTTTGGATATTTGGAAAATATTCTGTCACACTGACAGCATTCGTTACTAATGATACAATTTCAGCATTTTGGAAAACCTGTATCCACCACCATGAGCCTGACAGCTTCCCCAAAGCTATAGACTTTTCTAAGGAGATGGGTGGTGATATTCATGAATGATTTTTTAAAATAGTTCATAATGAAATATGTCAACATTTGGAAGATCTACATAACTCAGTGAAGTGATTTTTCCAAATGACCAATGCTTACAGTTACAAAATTATGCATGGCTAAAGGATCCATTCAAAGTGCAACACAGACTGATGGATTTTAATGTGACAGCGTACAGAAAGCTCACTGATAGGATTTCAAATTGCACACTGCAACTAACCTTTAAGAAACTACCACATGTCAAGTTTTGGTGTAATATTAAAGAAGAGTGTCCATCATTAAATGAAAAACTTAAAATAATCCTCCATTTTCCAACCCCATACCAGTGTGAAGCAGATTTTCTTCATATGCGTCAACCAAAACAAAATACTGCAACAGACTGAATGAGAAGCAGGTATGAGAATCCAGCTCTCTTCTATTAAGCAGACATTAAAGAGATTTTCAAAAATGTAAAACAGTGTTACTTCTCTCACCTTTTCTTTTAAATTTTGGAAACTGTGATTATAGTTCATAAAAATTGTGCTTATACATACTAAGGTAATCAGTTTACTATGTTATAAGTCATAATAAATAACCAATATACTTTTATTTCTAAGGCAGTAAATACTGATACATATAACCGAACAATAGATCTTTGGGTTTTTCACTTTTTAGAGCATAAAAGAGACTTGAGACCAAAAAGTCTGAAAGCCACTGCTATACAGGATTAAAAACTTGTTTTCGGCACATACAAAAAATTGTAAGGAATAACTAATAAACAAATGAAAGAGGAAATTTGAAATTTAGATTAAGAGACATATTAACCAATCGCAATACTGCATTTCATAGATCTTGCTTGAACCCTGATTTAAATTATTTAAAAAAAAAAAAAAGATTATTAGGGACTTCCCTGGCAGTCCAGTGGTTAAGGCTTCGCCTTCCAATGCAGGGTGTGTGGGTTTGATCCCTGCTTGGGGAGCTAAGATCCCACATGCCTCGGGGCCAAAAACCCAAAACATAAAACAGAAGCAATATTGTAACATATTCAATAAAGACTTTAAAAAATGGTCCACATCGGGCTTCCCTGGTGGCGCAGTGGTTAATAATCCGCCTGCCAATGCAGGGGACATGGGTTCGAGCCCTGGTCCAGGAAGATCCCACATGCCACAGAGCAACTAAGCCCGTGTGCCACAACTACTGAGCCTGTGCTCTAGAGCCCGCGAGCCACAACTACTGAAGCCCGCACGTCTAGAGCCTGTGCTCTGCAACAACAGAAGAAGACACCGCAATGAGAAGCCCACGCACTGCAACGAAGAGCAGCCCTCGCTTACCGCAACTAGAGAAAGCCCATGCACAGCAACGAAGACCCGACGCAGCCAAAAATAAAAAGAAAGAAAGAAAATTTTTTTTAAAATGGTCCACATCAAAAAATCTTAAAAAAAAAAAGAGATGATTCGACAGGAGGAGAAATATGAATACCAACTGACTATTTGATGATATTAGAGAAATACCATTGCTTTATTTTGAGGGATGATGATGATACATACTTTAAAGAGAGGAGGTCTTCCTTGTATTTTAGAGATACAGCTGAAATTGTGAAATGAAGTGATATAAGGTGAGGAAGTTGCTACAAATTAATTAAGGGGTAAAATGGTGAAATAAGACTGGCAACATGTTGGAACTGTGAAGATAAAGACGAGTGAAGGGTCCAGGGTGGTTATTACACTACATTCCACATTTTAAATAGTCAATAGGAAAAAAACAAAACAAAACCCTGTGTTTCTTTGAATTACAGCTATCTTCTGTTGGAGTTTACTAGATGCTTCAATATTCTTTCTTCCTTTATCATTAAGACTTAATCCTCAAAACAGGAAATAGGTTGTAAAGGCCTGAGGAAGAATTAATCTAAGAAACAGTAAAAATATGAAATAAATTAAGACTCATACTGAAGTTCTCTATGACTCCTACCTCACTAAATACATAAAGATCAGCAACAAACCTGACTTTCTAAGGTAGGAGTGGCAGCTTTTCCTGATAGATAGTAGAGTGACAGAATAATTTTCCCCCTGGTGGATAAACCAGGTAAAACCTGAGTGATCCTTTAATAAGAAAAATTTTTCATTTATTAATTCAATCGCATCTTCTTCCAGAAAAGCATTCAAAACATCAGAAAACTTACACAAACTATTTCATTTATTTGTTTCTCACAGAAAGATGGGTTCTATCATCCCTCTAGTCGACACTGAAAAAAGTGCAGAGTTCAGTAACTCACCCAAAACCACACTTGGTGGCACACCCAGGATTTTAACCCAGGTCAGTCTGATTCCAACCCTGGATTTTTTCTCAACCACCGTCTTGTGCTGTCTCAAAGTCTTACCCCCTCCGAGAATCTGGCTAAGCCTACTTTTCCCCATTTTACTCCTTGGAACACAGCAAGTCCAGAAAGCAGTTTACTAGGTCCCAAGTTCTCGATTTATGTACATCAGTACAACACGTATCCTTTTTAGTTAAGTGCCATCAAATACACGCTCATTAACAAAATGTCATTGAGACACATATTCAACACAAGTAGATTTCTGGTCTTTTCCTACCTAAAAACCATAAAGGTATGAAATTTACAAGAGCAAAAATGCTGTCTGTGACCAGGAGGAGGAATAGAAAATCGGGGTAATCTAAAAGCTATCACTGTACAAAAGCTGCAGAAAATGTTTATGACATATTTTAGGAAATAATTAGAATATGCTTTTGCTATACAAAACACTGGTAATGTTACACAGTATGCTCTGCCTGCAAGCACATATCTAAAATTTATAAAAATTGTTTCCATCCATTGTTTCATTCTAAGGCTTGTGGACATTTTGTATAAAATATTATAGCATAAAAATATTCACTACATTCTCCTTTCCTTTATCCAATTTTGAAGCCACTGGCTACTTTCACTATCGCATGAAGTCTGAACAGCTACAATAGATTAGGCATTTTCCCACCATCTCCTAATCAGGTAGAACAACCAGCAACCAATATTATTTGAACAGAAGCTGGTTTTATGACACCCTAAGTCGTCCTCCTTTTTCACCTTCTGTAAGTGTGTGCACTTGTATACAAACATACAAAGCCTTTTCACTTCAACAAATTGTGCTTCTAAGAGTTAGGCAATTTTTTTTTTTTTTTTAGTACTTAGAAATGCTATGCTTTATATTTTCTTTAAATTTCACCTGGTACTATTCCATCATCCCACGTGTAACCTGTATTCCACGGGCCTGAAAACCAGGTAGATAACGTCACTCACAATACAAGTCACAAACAGTATTTCTCATTTGCAGAAAATCATACGCCAAATCTCTTGTTAATGCTGCTGAGATTTCCTAAGGAAGTATCTTAAATATGTACCATGATGGGTCCTCTGTGTTATTAGCCAAGATCTACCACTTTTCTCCTAACCTCTTCTAAAGGCTAATGGTCTCCAGCCACTGCTGATGTCAAAAGCGACAGCTTTCGAGATCAGATATCCAGCAACTGCATCCACGCAGCTTCTGATTCCCACTCACCTATGTTATGGCTGACAATGGCTAATATCAAGGGTACTGACACCCAATGTGCTCCCACCAATGCCCATTGCGGAGGCCTCATCAAGGAGCTGATAATTTTACTGAAGGTGAAGACCATTACTGTTGGTACCAATGCAAATGTATTATACTCCCAAAGTCCCTCTTTTGTGAAACAGTTCACTTTAGCTTTTACTCATTTTTATTACAATTTCCTTGCCCTAAGAATTCAGCAAAAGGGATGGAGGACAGACTAAATGACATTTTAACACTGTCCTCAGAATTACCTCTTCTCTCTCTCCTGCACCGCTCCTTGTCTCTAAACCAAAGCTGTGCAACGTGGCTCTCCCTGGGAATCCTGTATCGAATGGATGCACTTCCTCCATCTCTCATGCAAAGAAATCTCTGGAAGCCCTAGCCTACCCTGTACCACTAGTAATCTAGAAACATTAGGCGGTGATGAAATTAGTTAACTCCTTACATTTAAACATCCTATGTTATAAGAATATGGAGATGCAAGCCCTCTCATATACCGATGGTGGCGCTATTGATTGAACCAACCTCCATGGAGATCAATTTTCAAGAACATATCCTCCAATTCAGCCCTTCTACCTCTAGAAATTTATCCTATAGATACTTACATGTATAAAAAAAGGTAAAAGGTGATTCATGGACTACAGCACTGTTTGTAATGTTAGAAAACTGGAAACAACCTGACTGTCCATCAGTAAAGGACAGTTGTGGTACAGCCATATACAATGGTTAAAAAACAATGAGGGGGACCTCCCTGGTGGCGCAGTGGTTAAGAAGCTGCCTGCCAATGTAGGGGACACGGGTTCGAGCTCTGGTTCGGGAAGATCCCACAGGCCACGGAGCAACTAAGCCCATGCGCCACAACTACTGAGCCTGTGCTCTAGAGCCCGCAAGCCACAACTACTGAGGCTGCGCGCCACAACTACTGAAGCCCGTGCACCTAGAGCCCGTGCTCCGCAACAAGAGAAGCCACCGCAATGAGAAGCCTGTGCACTACAACAAAGAGTAGCCCCCACTCGCCACCATTAGAAAAAGCCCGCGCACAGCAACAAAGACCCAACACAGCCATAAATAAAAAAACAAAAACCAAAAAAACCCCCAAAGAACAATGAGGAAACTCTTCACATTCTGATATAGATAGAGCTCCAAGATACTATTAATACTAAAATTTTATGCAAGGTATAAAAACTGTGTGCTACCATTCGTGTAAAACAAATGGGGTATATATAAATACGTGTATTGCTTATATATGCATAGCCTCTCTTTGCCAGGATTTGTCAGAAGCTGGTAACACTGGCTGCATCCAGGAAGGAGCAACGACTGACTGAAAGACAACCAAGGGAGGGAACCTTCTCTCTGTGTAGTGTACCCTTTAGTACCTGTTGAATGTTTAAACGTGTGGGGTTTTTCGAAGAAAAAAAGTTACATTAAAAAAAAATGTTTTAAAATCCTGTTTCACATTTATTTAAAGTACTCCATGTTTTGAAAGGCATGTCTTCTTACGAAAAATACTTAGCTTGTTACTGATGCCAACAAATGAAGCTATAGACTAGAAGGTGCTAGGAAAATCAACTTCCCCAAAGCTCTTGGGTAATTTAACTAGTAGGTATTTAACTATATATGCAAATGTATCAGCTCCACAGATGGGTGAAGAGAGAAAGGGTCGGGTTCACTTCTCCACAACTGAGGTATCAAAAACATACAGTAGAACCTTGGCATTCACAGACTATTTATGGTTTCTACCATTCCTGAGTGACAGCTGAAGTTCCCATGACATTTAGTAATTTGCCATTTTGCAGAGACATGATTCTGAATAACACTCCATAAACTGGGAGTCCCGGCCAAGGTCCAGGTGTGCTCTGAGTCACAGTGCTTTGTCTGAGTGCTATGACCACTTTAAATAAAGTGATAAAAACTTTGTTTCTTGTTAAGAAATGAAACAAAAGCAAGTGCTAGTTGATTCTAGTGTTGATGACACAACGAGGAGAATACGGAAATGTTTATGAAAGTGATAGGTCCCAGCCACAAAACAGAAGTTTCGGATAAATCAAAGGCTGAAATGTCAAATGCAATGATGACTCAGACACACTATGTGAACAAAACTACCAAATGCTCCAAAAGGAAATAAGTAGAAAAGATGTGTGAATTTGTTTCCACAAGTGCTCTCGACAGTACAAAATTTGCTCATCAAGTGAGATAAGTATTTAAGGTCTAGAGAGATCATTTACATTTTTCAGTTATACTTTAGTAACTTGAAGGGAGGAATTACACGCTACAATGATTTTTTTCAGGTTGAGGCTTGGCGATGGTCTTGGGCTGTATCCCTCACAAATGTCAAGAATCTACTGTATCTTATTTTGACTGGAGATAAACAGAGTCCTTCACAATCCTCCCTTCATATGATTCCTTCCCTCACATCTACCAGGAGAGGATAAAATGGTGGCTCAGAGTGGGAGCAGAGACTCCCCCAGGGCTGCACTTCTATAGCGAGTTCAAGGTGAAGAGGCCTCCTGGGGCTGTGATGGAGAGAACAGTCCCCTGAAAGATAAGCAACCCAATCTAGTACGTCCCAACATAAAGTGAGAGAGTGGGCCTTGCCTATAAACCAAAAGTCTGGATCTGCAGATAAGGTGAGAATTAAAGATTACCAAAGAAAGTGTACTAACTGTAGCCTGGCCATGCCTGCTCAAACTATTGTTTTCAAAATATTACAGTATTTAAAAGAACGGCTAGTTACTGTTCACTAAGACCAGTTAAATAGTTTTAATAATTTTACGTGAAGTTGCCTTTTTAGAATTCCATTTTACAGCTTTACAGTTAACAGGTGCATTTTTCAAAAATAAGTTAAAGAGATGACAAGGCCAAGAGCTGGTAGTAGTTGTAAAACGGGGGTAGACATGACCTCAGAAGCAGCATCTGAGAATCAGATTTAAATTCTGTCATTCAGAGAGATGCCGGGGCTGAGATCTCAGTGCCTGGTGTCAACGGACTAAACTCATCAGTTTGGGGTTCAAGAGGGCAATGTTATCTTTTGTGAAGTGTAAGTCAGGAATGTTAACCCTAAAACCATGACCATGAAAGAAACAAAAGTGAGAGCTATGCAGAAGAGTAAGACGGCAATAAGAAAAGTCAGCCTTCACTGTGGGGATCCAATGCCTTGTTGCTTTGATGCCCACATTAATACCATCAACTGAAGCTGGCTTTTGGTGTACTTTGTAGAAATCATCGATCACTAACCAAACGCCGTCGGCACATTGTGACGTTCTCAAAAACGTCCTAAGCGTCGTCTTCGGTAATATCATCAAGAAGGCCTCTGCCCACTGCTAAACACGTTATTAAAGTGGCGTATAAAACTGTTTTGGGCCTCCGCATCCCCACTCACCCTGCCCCTGGTCATCCTTTCATAGACAGACGCAAATCAAACACGCCATGTATCATCCTCAAAACCTGCCACACTCTCTCAAGTTCCTCTTTCCATCCCTCTCCCTTTCCTAAACAAACCACAGCCTTCCTTTCCTCCCTTCAATTCACTTTCCAAAGATTAACAATTACCTATTCTGTGACATAAGACCAACTAATTCCTTGAAGCCTCAATTTCCCCACCTGTAAAATGTGGCAAATAATAGAACTTTTCTTCATTGGGCAATGGTGAGGATTACATGAGAGAAGCCAGGTAATACCTCAGCACAGTGCCCATCCCATAGTAAGCAGCCAATAAAATCTTAACTTTCTGCTCTAATTACCTGGTTTAACAATTATTTGCGCTCATGAGAGTCACTCTGTGACCTCAAAAGATTAGTCAGTGGCTTTTTTTTCCCCCTTTCCCTTCATTTTATTTCAATGGCATCTCTTATAGTAAGCCACCTGTATTCAAAGCTCCATCAGAAGATGTCAAGATCACTACATAAATGGACATGTTTCATTGTTAATAATAATAATGCCTATATTTACATGGCTCCAGAAATGACTAGCTTTCTTCATAGAACAATGCCTCTGAAGTAACGGAGAGGGATTTGCTGTGTGCGCAGGGAGTTGGACCCAAAGGCCAGGCTCTCTCGGCCACCATGCTGGGCTGGCACCACACTGTGCACCAGGCTAAGGCACGTAAACAGGACGAGATGAAAGGCTAGGGCCACATTTCTCAAAGTCTGCCCCTTAGAACGTTTAGACCATTTCTGCATGTCCCGTGATAAAAGTTTTGTGGTGAGGGAGATGTGTAACCCCCCCGGGGTCTTTAGGAGGAGGACGGCGCACGTCAGCAGCAGCGCAGCAATCTGTGTAGTGCTGTCTGAGCCCAAGTTTCCCACAGTCACTTAGCCTTGTGGCTCTGTCATCACAGTATAGCGAGGTCCCTGGAATCCCCTTTTCGGAAGATGCTGAGTTACAGAAAATAAATTCAAGAAACAACATGAGAGCAGGCAGCATTTTACAGGGTAGAATTTATCCATCTTCAGGTTAGAGTCGACTACAGAGGTGCTACCTCCTGGCTGAGCTCGCCATCTGCATCCACGTGTGGAGATGTGTAGTATCTAACCCTGGGGAGTGCCCTCAGGATCTAGAGTCCAGGCTGGAGAAAGTGATCCTGAGACAGGCAAAACCTCTGCCTCCTAAGGTCTATCTATGGTTTCCTGATTTATTCTCTAATGGCCTCCTATGTACTTTCATGACACCAGAGAGGTACACAGCCTGTAACGGGGGAACTCACATACCCACAAGTACACGGCCATGTAGGGGTAGTCACACAAAGCCAATAGGCCTAACCCATTCCAGAGACACAAACATACTGGAGCCGGAGGCTTTCTTCTATGCTTTGCCATTTTAAAGGCTCTTACCAATACTAGACTAGTTGACCCTCACAGCTACCTTTTAAGATGGCCAAGAATTCTTAGCCTCATTTTACAGATAAGAAAAGATCACCCAACCAATCAACAGACTTTTACCTCCCAAGACAGTGCCCCTCAAACTATACCATACTGCCCAACACATTGTATTTTAGTCAATAAAGAAGCCAGTCTAATGTAAAGGTGAAAAGCACAGCAGCCAGAGTGCCTGGGTTGAATCCTGGCTTCACAGTTCACTCGCTGTATAATCTTGGGCAGGGTACCCAACCTCTCTTGAGCCTCAGCTCCTTCATCTAAAAAAATGAAATAGAAATATCTACTTCATATGGATTAAAAAATGTTTTAATCATGCATGTTAAAGTGGTTTGTACTTTTTGGACACTCAGTCCACAACAGTTACGGTTATTTTGAAGAAAAGAAACAAGCTGCTCTCCAGTGTCCACATTCCCTCCAAACATGGGTTTACCAGATGTCTGAAGTATCCCAGGGCAGAGGAGTTGATAACTCTGCAAAAGCCAATACTTTTGCATCACAAAGTCCTATTTGATTTCTTAAGAGTCCGGGGTGAAGGTGGATTAAAGTGGAAGTTAAGAACTGTGGTAGGATTCTGGGATTTCATGGACAAATCAAATTTCAAAATGAATTTGGGAAGCTGATGAAAGGTCAATAAGTATTAGTTTTCCCAAGCTCTTACAAAGAACATGTTAACAAGGAACCAAGTATGAAGGACATAATCTCTGAACAGCGACCCAAGACTAAGCCACTGGCAACCTTACTGTGACATTTTTGCTGAGGAGGCATAAAAGCTTTCTTGCATACCAACTGTGGTTCCAGGACCTGCTTTCAAGAAAGCTGGTGCAGAGGCCAACAGAAAGCACCGTAAGAGATCGCAGCAAGAGGCCAGGAGGAAAGAGTGATGAACGCTATGGATCCTCTCCAAAGGGGACTCAAATGACTACAGTGAGTCTTTCTCTGTACAAATACTGGAATATGTGTACGTAAGATGCCAGGAGAAGAGTGGCTGGAAAGGCAGAATCTATACCCCAATTATAATACTTATTACATCATATCATGATCATTTACTTACAGGAGGTTTTGGAGGAAAGAAAACTGGGTTTCTTCATTTCCCTATCCCATGTGATTATCCACAGTAGGAATCAATAAAAATTTATCAGATGAATGAATAAAATAGAAGGGGAAAATATAACAGACTAGTTGTGGGCAGGCACTGGGGAGAGAGGAAATCAGGAAACGATCTTCATTTGTCCATCTATCTCTTATTCTCCAGTGAAAATTCTAACTAACAACGAGGCTGCTAAGTATTTATTTACCTCTTTGGCAGAAGGATAACATTCCTGCTCCAAGAAACCTTCCTTATTTAAGTGTCAGTGAAGAATACATGAAAAGAAGTTAAATTCAAACCTCTTAAACAGGCTTATTCAATAAGGATAAGAGAAAAATCTAAACTCACACCTGAAGCATCTCTCAACAAACACATTTTGCTACAAAGAAAAAATTTCCTTTCAAATCAAGCATGACAGATACCAGCTTTGATATTCTACTCACCCTGACTGGCAAGAACTCTGAATCGCACACATACTGGAACTGAGATCTGTTGAGGAGAGATGTGAAATTTTGCCCTGAGGGCCCAAGTTCATAGATTTTTAGGCAGGTAAAACTCTAGATCATTTCAATGTGAGAACTGAAATCTCGGTAGCATCAAGAACAAATCCTTGAGAATCTGGGTCTCCTGTCCATATATATGCTTATATAGTAGATGCCTTCCTTTAAATATGAAATCAGTTATTAGGACAGTTCCTTCTTATTGATACTTTTTCAGAAACACCCCACCACCACCAGTAGTTATCTACTGGTCATGTTTTAATGAAAATGACCCTAGTTATAACGTATTGATGGTTTCTCTGATTTGCTACCTTTTCTGCCACGGAGATTACATGCAAAGGGGTAGTCACTGAAGGCAACCTTTACGAAATCTCAACTTCCTGCCCTTCTGTTTGTTACTGTAAGAAGGATGAATTATTTGAGAGTCTGTGGCCTAACCTACTTACTTCCTCTGAAGGAGGAACAGAAAATTAAAAATGCCTTTCAAGAAAAAAAAATGTACATAGAAAATGAAATCACAAACTGACATTAACAGTCTTACAGCATATTTAATACACTCTCTTCAAATGCTTTTATTTGAAGTTCATTTTCAGTGTACAGACTATATCTCAATTTGAGGCAAAAATATCCTGAAAAGTGCTATCACGTCATCAACATATTACACTAGTAGCGTAATAACAGAAATTTTACACCCATTAGAGGGATTCAGGGGAATAAAAAGAGCAAGAACCTGTCTCACACAGATATTTCCCTGCTTATGCAAAATATGCATGAACTTAAATTAAAAAAGAAAACTAAAAGTAGTATCTTGTTCTTTTTTCTTATTTCACTTCGTAATTTTTTAAATGCTAAAAGCAGTATCTGTTTTCTTATTCTGCTTCATATTTTTATAGAACATAGAGCTAGAATTAAAAGATTTACACTTGATTTCTCTTTTGTATATGATAAATTAGATTTGACCAGATTTTATTTCTGTCACAGAAGTCATGTCTACAGGGCTTACCCTGATAGCCATTTGTAGCTAAACTCCTTATCAATAGATTGAACAGCTAGGCCTCCAATCTACCAAATAAGACCACAAACCAATGGGGTGAAATTATCTAAGACCATTTAACAACCAGACCAGGGATTTCAATTCACAGTTCAGGGTTCAAGCAGTGTTAACAGATGGGAGAAAAATAATCAACTGATTTTGGTGCCTGAACCATCCTACCAAAAGTGTTTTAGGAACTGAACTGGTTTAATTCTATAAAATTTCACATAACATAAAGCTATAGTCCAATCTTGAAAAGGCCTGGCACACAGCAGGTACTCAAAAAAATGTACTGGATGACAGTGTTTCAACAAAGGAGAAACAGGCTGTACACCTGAAACTAACACAACATTGTAAATCAACTATACCCCAATACAAATGTAAAAAACAAAACAAAAACAAAGGAAAACAAAGGAGAAACAGCCCATCACCCTATAATCAATGCCTGTAGTAGCATCCTTCTAAGTCAGACAAAAGCTCTGCTTGATGGACCACGACTCAGATGATAGAAATATTATGTGACTCCCACTGTAATCCAGAACCGCCCAATGAATCAAAAGCTCTTCACTTCATTTTGTAAATGGGCCTACTCTTCTGGTTAAAGAGTATAATGTCAGTAGTTATCGTATTTTGGTGAGTATATTCTTAGTCATATTCCCTGTTATCTTTATTAAACTTTGATCCTAACACTACATTCCTCCCTACCCCCAGCTTCTCACCACCATTATCTCTATCCCTCATTTTAATTTTCTTCTTTTATAATCACAATAAATTCCATCATGTTTTGAGTTCACAAAATGGTAAATTTAGGTCCCAATCTTTTGATTGATGATTGATTGATTTACACTTTTTGATAACACACCCTACTGCCTTATCAGGTCTCTTCCTATACAGAACAAGTGAAATCTTATTTATATATAAGCCTAGTAATTCCCAAAACTAATCTGAGTCATGTTTTATTAACAGTTAGTGATCATTTCAAGGCCATGAACTAGACCAAGGTGTTCTTTTCAGTATAACTCAGTCTTTCCCCAACTTTTAAAAAAAGGAAAAAAAAAGAGGAAAGTGAAGAGATAGTGTTTTCTTCCCATAATTTTTTCTTACACCAGTTTGCTATTGCTCATCTTAGTGAACCAACGTATAAGAGCAAATACATTAATCTGGAAATGTGTTTTCTTAGAAATATTCTAAGAATTACTATTTGGAATATTAGAAAGTTAAAGACATAACAAAACAAAAGCCAGTGTCATTTTCCCTGGTCCCACCCCTTTCAAAGTACATGATATGAACTAAGACAAGTTACTAAGTATCTCTGAGCACCAGTCTGCTCTAAAAGAGAATTAATAATACCAAATGCTCAAGGTTAGTGAAAGTATTAGGGATAATATTCAGTGTCTAGAACAATACCTGGGCATACAGAAGGCACTCGGTAAGTTCTTGTTAGATGAATGAATGAGTGAATCAATGAATGAATATAAAATATCTAGCTTAATGCTTGACATTCAGAAGGCACTCGATACACAATTACATTGACTATATCAACACTTCACAGTGTTTTGCAGAGGGCACCCTACCTTCCAGGACGCTACCTTAGGAAACACATCCAGTAGTACCACCACAGTACTTACCTCTATCTACCTTTCGCTGGCACTGAACCATGGCTTTGTTTTGGTAATTACCATTGTATGTGTATAGATCATCTCCTCAACTAGATTATGAACACACTGAGGCCAAAGACTGTTGCTTTCTCTGTAGCCTCAACAAATTCATTCACTTCACCCTATTCTCAGTATTCATTATGTGAAGCACTTCCCAATGGAGACTTACACAAAATAGATACCAATAAATATTTGTGGACTGACATAAAACACTGACTTACAGAAAGAATAGTAAATAATAATAAAAAGGTTTTATTATAATACACATGTAATTCTTCTAATCACTACCCAAGTCATTAACTATAAGTCCACTTCTGAGGAAGAAACTGGAGCCACATCCAGGATCACCCAACTTTATACAAGTTCCTCTCAAAAGTCCTTGTTCTTTCCTTCAAACCACCCTGTCTCCTACAACAGGACTTCTCTTAAAGGCTTTTTTCAATTCGACTTCATAAATCAAACTCCTGGGGTAAGCGTGTAGGGAACTCATCAAGGGCAAAGACCTAGTCTTTCAGTGTTCAGCACTGTAAGAGCTCAATAAAAATGAGTTAACTGGTAGAAACATCGCTAGAGAGATTACTCAGGTTACCCAGCCTTGGGACCCCAAAGGTACCCTTGTCCACACCACATAAAGTAACTTCTTTTGTAAGTTTCCCATCCTATTATAAACAGCTTTTGTTGATATATGTATTTCTTAGAAATAAACTACCAAACAAAACAAACCAGTGGAATTTTTCAAGAACCAACCTTCAATTCCTCAGGGATGAATTAAACAGGACATATATTTTTTCTTTCCTTCACTATTGGGTTTTTGGGTTCTTAGCATATTGATTGGATAATTTACAAGAGAAGTGAGATAAACTAAAACTTTTCAGAGTTTGTCAAGTTCAGTATCATCAAATTGAAAACAATGACAGATAGTACTTGTGGTTTTCTTTTTTCTATCTAGATAACAGTTGATTAGAATTAGAATAAAGCAGCAAAGAGGTCTAGAAAACATAGGTGGGGGAAAAGCCCTACAGGTAGCTTCCCCTAAATCCAGTCATTTGCAGTACCCATTTTCTGGCCCCGAGAGTTTAAATTCTTACTACTCCAGTTACCTATTTTCTCATCCTCATTTCCCAGCAGATTCACACAACTAAACTATTAATTACAGCACATCAATTCCCCTCACACCAACCCTTCTACTTTCATCACCCTACCATTTCCACAACTTGGCATCATTTTATATTTAAAAGTATTTATTTCATCTACTCCTACCTAGCAAATGACTAGTTTGGGATAAATAAATATCAATTCGTATTCAACACCATGTTAAAAACATGGTCCCTTCTCTCAAGGAGCCAAAGTTGTAAAAGAGTTGTAAAATATCCCCCAGAAGTACTGTGACAAGTCCATATAATATATACACCAAAAACTAATCTAATAATTTTAGCCAGGAATTAAATCACTCTGTTTGGCTCTTAAAAACCTACCTCCTGCCCTTTCCAGAAAACGTGGCTAAGGTGAAATGGTAATATGACAACCATTTCAAACATCTGAATAGCTCTTCATAGTGCTCAAAACCTTATTTTATTTGATCCCTTCAACAAAGAAATCAAGGCAAGCATTGTTGCTCCACTTTTCCAGATGGGGAAATCTAGGCTGAAAGAGTTAAAGTGACTTACACAAAGTGGTACATTTAGTGGCTAAATTGTCTTCTGATTCCTATCCTAGTACTCTATCTACACTCACGGTGATTCCCCAAATGAAGAAAAAATAATCACTGTCTTCCACTCAGCACATCGAAACATGAAACTCACCACCCTAGGAAACACATTTCACTCTGCCTGAACTCTACTTCTGTCTGGGTGATCTTCTTGGAGCTGTTCTTGCCCCCTCGTCTCTGCTGCATCACCTACGTGGACATCTATTTATTTTGCTAAATTATACTACTCAAGATGATCCACAAGCAGAAAATGACAATAAATTCCCTTTTAACAATCATTTTTATATTGGTATTTATTCAGTTATGACATCGAGACCACATCTACCCTGGTTATAAGGTGGCTCAATAGGGATTATTAGTCCTGCTAATTTATTTTGTTTTCTTTTGTTTTTGCCAAACAAGAATTAGTAACTCCTTTAATACTCAAGACAGAGAAGGAAAATGAAAGGCAGAAAAAGAAAGGGAAAGATCAAAAGAAAAAAGGTATACATAGTAGAAAGCACCACAGTAGCACAAATGTACTTTGATGCTCTACCCAGAGAGGGCCCCCCTTTGCCTGAGAATGACCTTTGTTCTGAAAGTAGGCCCTGGATTACTGGAGACAAACCAGCACCCTCCAAAATTACCAAAGGGATCTTTACTGGACAACAGCTGTCTTCCCTGTGGTGATATGCTTAAAAGTTGACAAGTTTATGCTAACACACTGGAAACTCACTATAACCTATGATTCGATATTTGGCACAAGTCAGATCACCGTTGGACTTGAGTCACAGAATATAAGTTACTTAAATATCCCCAAAGATCTTGTTGTGAATTTCACCTACAAAATTTTACCAAGTTCCAGAACCTTCCATATCACTGTGTACTTATACAACAGTTATATTAATTCACAATTGCTTTGTTCTAGTTTTCCCACTTTCTCAACTCCAAAGAATAAAATTATTTATTTTCAGCAGAAAACAGGTACAATTGGAGCGTGAATTAAGAATCTAGCAAAAAGCCAGTCCAAAGGTTATCCAGAACAATCTCTTAACTTTTCCTAATGTTTTAATTAGAGCCTCAAGCCCACTCAGTGTCAAGACTTCCATGCATTCAAAGCGGCCCTCACAAAATGATGTTTTTCTGCCAACCTTGTTCCACACTCTCCTCCCTCATCCCCAAATGCAGCTTTTAACATTTGCAAGTATATCAAGGAATTTGTTTCAACATGCAACTCTTACCTAGTTGCAGTGAAGAAATAACTGTCTGATGGTCTTTAAGACTGTCGTCCACCCTCAAGACTTCTTCCGGAGGTCTAGCATTGATTTAAAAGGAGGACAAATAAAATCAAAATATTGTCATTAAAAAAAGCCTTCAAACCTGCAACTAATATGTATAAATTTTGAATTGCTGATTTATTGCATAATTTCATACATTACCACTTGATATGTTAAAAAAAAAAAAACTAGTTCTGGATGAGATGAACTAGATTTTATCATTTATATCATTGCCCTCCCCTAAATTCCCCCATTAAAGTCTCTCCCATTGTATGACAAGCAGATGAAAGTTACAAGGGTCATTTGGTTCAACTTCCATTTCTCTCATTGCTTTTCTTAAAACTAAAGTTACTACGCAGAACACACACTGGCAAAAGAATAGATTCTATGTAAGCAAGTTTTGTCCGTATATCAAATATTTAAGCGTTTAAATCACAAACTATACAAAGCGTTCAGAAATAATGTATTTTGCAGTGAAACAAAATTACACTCTTAGCACTAAAAGGGGCCGTTTATTTTATGACTATATATAACTGTATGTTTAAGCAACTAAATACCAGCCTTAAATTATATTTATTAGAGAATAAAATGATCAGCTCACATAAAAGGCACATTTCAACCAAAGGTCTTTCTCATTTTTTCGAAGTTTTAAACACAAATTGCACTTTGCATTTTTATTAACGTTCAAATGAAATTATCCGCTGTGACTCCGGATTAAAAGTAGATCAAATGTGTAGACAACGATAAATATAAAAAACAAACAAATTGCTTCTAATCCAGAGAGTGACCAATCTCAAATCCCAGCATAAAAGCAAAGTGTTTTTTCCCATAGAAGTAATGAAGAGTGGAAGTTGTAGAGTCTGGGTCCTCAGATCTCATTTGCTCTCCAATGTACTAAACTTTCTACTCCTGATCAGCATCCTCTCATACAACATCTGGCTGCTCGCTCGGGTCGTCTAATTACTTCCACGTCTGAACGGACTACGTAGCTAAAAGTAAAGGCCAAAGTTTGCTCTCGGCCTTCCGAACTTAAAAAGATGCGTTTAACCACTAGAGGTCTCCCCTTGGCCAGTTTTGTACGTTCGCTATTTTGCTGCACTTGAAACTTTCCGGAGAAATGCTCTACTCGAGTCAGTGTTTTTCTAAAAACTTGCGCAAAAATCCACGCGACCGAGCTAGCCAGTACAGAGGCTCTCGGGTTCCCTAAACCGATAAAGCTATTACAACCCTCTAGGAAAATCAAAATTAATATTCGACGCACTCGCTCCAGCCGCTCCCCCCCCCGCCCCATTCTTATTTCTCATCTCAGTTTCCCTGAACTTAAACTCAGAACAATCAAAAATCTATTTTTGTTTCGGTGCACTCTGAAGGATCTCTAACGCATTTTTCTGGCGGTAGACCCGAGGTGGTAGAGGAGCGGGCCGAGGGATGCAGGGAGGGGGAAGGGCCGTGCTCACAGCGCCCGAGGAAGTTGCATAAGGAAAGAGACTCCGTTTTTTGGGTCCCCTCAAAAAATCGGCAGGGAGGGGGAGGAAAAGGAAGCGGGGAGGGGGGAGGTAGGAGGGAAACCGAAGCGACGTTTACCTTCGTCTCCCCGTGTAAGGGTGGGGTAACAGCCACGATCTTCGCGACCCCGGAGGGCGACTCGTTACCCCCACCTCTCTCCGAGCGCAGACGGACAAACAGATACCCCCACCCCTCCGCGGGGAAGGCGAGGAGGAAAGTGCCCGCTTTTAAACTTTCTCTCACGGTCGCGCTTGGGCCGGGCTTTGACCAGAAAGGGTGGGGGAGACTGGAGGGCCTTTTTCTTTCAAGGTAATTAAAGTTTTACCACCAGCAGAGAAGTTGCGCCCCCCTCCCCCGCTGCCAGGGCTCACAAGTTTTCCTCCCGCTCCTCCCCCCCCCCAACCCGCCCCACCAGCTCGCGGGGCGCGCGGCGGATGCCTCGGCTCCTGCGCTTCCCGATCCCCACCCCCGCCGGCCTCTACTTCCCCCCGCCGGGCCGCCGCGGCGCGAGGACGGCCCGCCGGGCCCAGGACGCTAGTGTGCAAAACCCATTATCCCGGAACGGCACACGCACGCGGCGCGAGGCGGGCGGCGGCCCCGCCTCGGACCCCTCTTTGCCTCCCCAGTATAAGCACAGCGTAAACAAGTTGCAGGAAAAGCAGCCCCGCGCCTCCACCCCCCCCACCCCCGCCCGCCTCCCCGGCGCGGCGGCCACCGTCGCCCGCCGCTACCGCCGCCGCGGCCGCCGCCTCCAGACACACGCCCGCGCCCGCACCCGGGCCGGCGCGGCACGGCGCGGGGCGAATGCAGCGACGGCGCGGGCTCCCGGCCCGGCCCGCGAGCCCGCGCCCTGCGCCCTCCCCCGCGCGGACGGCCGCCGCGGGCCCGCGCCGCCTCGCTTCCCGAAGCACTTTCCTGCCTCGGGCAGAAATAAACCGGAGGGTTTATTTTTGTGCAACTTTCCCAAAATGGCGGAAATTGGAGCTGATCTATATGAAATTCTCACACAGTCGGTCGGGAAGGGGGAGGCGGCGAGGAAGAAAACGCAAACTCTCGGCCGCCGAGCCCGCCGCGGGTCCGTGAGTGTGTGCGTGCGTGTGAGTGTGCGTGTGCGCGGTGGGATTCGGGGAGGCCTTTCCGCCGCGCGCGCACACACACACACACACACACACACACACAGAGCACACGCCGGGGAGACGCGCCTGCACATTCAACCAGTCCATTCTCCGCAGCCCGAGCGGGTAGAAAGTGGCCCGGCCTCTTTTCCCACTGCCTCGGTCTCCCGTACTTGTACTTCTCGCGCTCGCTCGCTCGCTCTCCGGTGCGCGCCCGGCACAAAGGCCACACGGGCGGAGGGGGCCGCAGGGGCGGCGCGCGGGGCTCGCGCCTCTCGCCGCACCGATCCGCGGCCCCGGCCGCCCCCGCCGGCGCCCCCAGCCTCGGCCGCCGCGCTCGCCGCCCGGGCTGCGGCTCCGCGGCGCCCACTAGGGCACGCACCCCGGCGGAGCCCGGCGCCGCCGCGCTCCCCACCCCGCGCCCGGTGTCATGAAAGCGACCAAAGTGACAAGCTCGGGGGGCGCGGGGGAGGGGGCACACACGCATCTGGCCGCCTGCGCGCGGGCGAGAGCCCGACGCGGCCGCCTCGCCCCGGCTCCTTTCCGCACGGCCCCCCACACCCTTCCCCGTGTGCGCGCAAAGAAAAAAATACAAGTCTCTCCTCCCCCCATTTTTTCCTTTCTCTTTTCTCTCTCTTTTGTTCCTCTTTCACACTCGCACTCACTACTTCAGAGTGAGATGCCCAGAGACTCCCCCTCCAGCCGTTTCCGAGTCACTTGCCCACTTTTTTCCCCAGGATTAAGTTTTCTTCTCTTTCCCAGAGGCGCAGAGAAGTGGGGGAGAAACCCCTTCTGTCCTTTCCCCTCCCCTGATCTGTTTCACAAGACGAGGGTGCGCTTCCTTCTCTCCATAGGTCTCTTAACTTTCATCCTCACCCAGAAAAATAAATGAATGGCTTTTGCACGGACAAATCTTCAGATTAATAAGAGATTAGATCCGATCAACCGCTTCTTACCCCCAAATTTTCTCTTTTTTTTTTCTCCGTCTCACGAGTAGTCCTGACAAATGGTCCAGGGCTGCGGGCGCACTGCGCATGTGCGCGTAGAGTCAGGGCTGGGGAGAGGGGAAACTGCGCTGGTGCCGGTGCCGCCGCCGCCGCCACCGCCACCGCCGCCGCCGCCGCCGCCGCCACTGCTGGGGAAGCTCGCTCTGGCTTCCCTGTTAATGCTGCTGCGCCTTCGCCGCTGGAAAGCAGCATTAAAGCGGGTTGGCAAATGCAGCAGCCCGCAGACACTGTTTCAGGTGCATCTTTTCAATACCCTTGTCACCGGCTCGGGGCTGGTTCAAGAACAATCAAAACAAATATGAAAGACTGCTAAGGTTATACATTTCTTTGTGTATTTTTCACTTTACTTTTTTAAAAAGGCATTTCTCAGAGCAGCTAATCCACCATATACTGTTAAACGTATGCTTTCAGCCATTAAAGAGTGGGATTAGTCTTATAGGAACACAACCCAAAGGCTAAATGCATGCTACAGGTCATGAAAAATAAGAAAGTTTGAAGTTTTTACGCCCTAGAACCTCCCCCGCTTTTAGGACTGGAAGAATACATTATAAAGTGTGCATGTGAGGTGTGCACGTGCTTTGCGTTTCTTAAGTGCTGGTCTTTATTGACAGCTTAAACGTGTTAGGCCTCTGTTGTGAAATATGTTGGGACACGTATGTCAACTTAGAAATCAGTGTTCAAGTCCTCTGTCCTCTGGCAATAAGCAGGTCGAGGACGACCCTCTGAATGTATTCAGTCAAGATTGCTGAGCGGTCCTAAATAGCAAAACCGGTCTTTGCGAAGGCATCAAAACTAGATCAAGCGAGGGTATTGCATTTCGGTATTGACGGCTTTCCACTTATTGACTACAGGCCTCCTTTTGGGCCGCTCACCATTCTCCTTTTCTACTAGATACAAGTACTTAGAAAATAATTAAAGAAATTGAAATTGTGATCAACACCTCTATGTCAATAACGGAGCTTGCTTCGCGAGAAAAAAAGTAGCACTTCAGGAGTGGTGGAAGCAGGTCTTACATTTTGCTGGGGTAGGGAGATAAAGTAATGCCCCCATCTCAGAATGGACTATTTAGTTTGCATCTAATAAAGGGTAAAGGAGGCCCTTTTCCAAAATTGCTGCCTGAGGCCTAGAATTTAAATATATCACAGATGGAAATTATGTATTAAAAATCCTTCTCCAAAATGTAAGTAATAATATTCTTGATTGAATTTTTTCACTTAAAGAATGTTCTTTGAACCAGTTTCAGAAAATAAACTGTTAAATTCTTTCCTTAGGACCATGAAATTACCCTAGAGAAGCAGACTACCCGACAATGTCTTCTGTTGGTATAGTGACCAAATTCTCCAAACCAAAACCCAGGATATATGGCTTGACATGTACTCAAAACAAAGGAACAAACTCTGTGAAGCTGAAATGAGTTCATAAAATATGCTTCATATTTTGGGAAACAATTGGTTTAGGGATGAGAAGTGGGGAAGGCTGGGTGAGTGGGAACTATAGATAATATCACTGATTTCACCCGCCACATCCAACCTTCTTCTGAGTTGCTCCCAAACAGCCTAATTAACTGATCTGAATTTCAGCTTCTCTCCTTTTCTCCCTAGCCCTTGAATAAGCAGTGAAATGGCCAAAGGGAGAGAGACTACAGGAGGAGAAAGGAAGCAAAGCCAGGGGCTATGTGCAAAACTAAGACCTTACCCCAAAAGAAACTAAAATTAATTTTAGATTCCTCTTTCTAAACATCCATTTTAGATTTGTTCTCTCTAGATAGTTTCTGGATGATGTTTCTACTTCACATATATTTTTGGAGATTTCCACAGTCCATAAACTTATCTTAAAGGCCTACCTTGTGCTAATCATGCTACAAGGTGTTGGGGATAAACAGATGATCAAAACTAGGCAACAAGGAATTCAGTCTGGCAAAGGGGACAGTCTAGTGCACTGGGCATTGCTGTATAGCGTGGAAGATGTTGTACTAGGGGTATGCAGAACAATTATAACTGAGGAGCACCTATGGCAATAGGAAAGGCTTTCCAGAAAAGGTGGTAACTAACCTGATTTGTGAAGGACAAGTGTCCAGGGTATGTGGTTCTACTTTTTTCTCTGGGAAGATGATCCAATCAGAGGAAGCTTGAGTAAAGGTCCAAGGGTTTGGAGAGCAAGGCTTGCCTAAGACCTATGCATATGTCGAGATTCACTAACAAAAATAAGGTCTAGTTGAGGCTGTCTACAATATGTCTTTCTCCCCCAGAGATCATCAGTAAAATCTCAAAGATTTAATCTAAATTGTTCCCAAGATGTGGTTCTGGATGGGAAATATTTTGAAGGTACTCATATGTAAGGGTAAGGCTACCAGATTTTTCTACAAAGAATTCATCAGTGTTACCACCTGAAACAGAGGCAGAATAAGATATTAGAATCTAAATAACACTGCATTATTCTTTATATAAATTGGTAGTATTTACAGAACCTTTCTCCATCTGTTCCCTAAATGGTAATATACTAGTAGAAGCTTTTTGTTGTTCCTTCACACTTCCACCATTCAGTCACTGGTTAGTAATTCACGATGAATCCCTTCTTTCCAGCATCCCTTAATCGCATCATTCCCCAACACTCTCCCCACTTCCCATCCCACCCTGCTCTACCCTATCACACGTACATACCTAATCCATCCTCAGACCAGGTCTGTAACTTCCCTGATGTCCCAAACTAAAGTATTAGCCACTCCTTTACTTTTCTTTATATTTATTTATTAATACCCAAACTTGTGCCCTGCCCCCATGACTTCAGGCTATTCCATTTCTAAATATTCTGAAGCTTAAGCCATTTTACATGGAAAATGTTTTAAATCACTGTACTCACTTTTTGAGGCTTCTCATCTCCTCCCAGATGAAGGTCATTCAAAACCTTTCTCACTATACTCCATCCTGTAACCTCTACTCTGTGTGAATTCAATTTAGAAACCTACATTCCCTTTTCCTAACACGAAGCTTGTTCTGTATTGATAGGACACATTCCTCCTTCCTGGAACAATTCAAGGACGACCTCCTCCACCAGCCAGCCCCTCATAAATTGAAAGTGACCAGGAAAGAAGTCCAAGTAATCCAGTTCTGCCACCACCCACCGGGAACTATTAGGCAGGTCACCTCATATTTCAGGGTTTGAATTCTCTCACTAGTTACACAAAGAAAAGAGGGTAGTAATTGATTTCTGAGATCTCTTTGAAAGCCATGTCCCTTTCCATCCTTCCACATAACAGTAACATTGCCACATTTTAGTACAAATAATATGGAACCAAGGAAAGAATTTTAAGTAAGGAGTGAAAAATCCATCCATCTGCTAGGTATCAGAATGTTATCAGTTTATAGCTCATTCAGTTGGTTTAGGCCCGGTACTAATGAGATGAAGGTCATGAGTTCCATTCCCTAATGGCTAGTTAGTTTTGATCTGTTTCATAGCCACAAACTTCTTTCCTAACCCCAGTTTCCCATGTTGTAACATGTGCTATTGGTCACAATTCTTAAGGTAAAATTGAATCTTTCCACAAAAATTTTCTAAAATGAACAATACTTGAAATCATTCTTTCAAAGTATTATCTTACTTTTAAGTGTGAGTCACGTTATTTATTTTTTTAGCCTATATAATTGTGTGCTCCATGTTTTTCCAAGTATAAAAATGACATTAACATTGATTTGGCCAAGATTCTTATTATTGATATTTATTTATAAGAGCTGAGTTTGATTTTCTTGTTAGTGTTCTAGATAACACTGAAATGTAATACTGGTAATCTTTACTGTGACACATCTGTATACATTCTTAGCAGAGAGCTTGTGATAGTGAGATGTAATTGAAATGCTAAGAGTAAAAGAAAAAGGATCTGTTACTCATCAGGTAAGGAAAGGATCATAATGTAAATCTTAAATCCTCAACATCTTGAGGAAATTAATTCTGGATAGATGTGAATATTTATTATAATTTTGTTTAGATGCAAAGATAAAGTTAGAAATATGACAGACATATTCAAAAGAGTGGAATAATATGGGACTATAAACTGACTTCTACATTAAAAGGAAAGAGAGTTTATAATTTTCCATAACACACTTACTCACTTAAAGCCTAAATTTAAATGCCTTATAACTAAACAGTATTAGAGGAACAAGCCAGACTTCAGAACATGTCTGACAGTAGCCTCTGATACACTTAGACCCTGGTTCTAGAATGTTCTTTCCATTTGACCTGGCCTCCTGGCCACAGCTGACTGGTCCAGAAGTGGGCATTTAATCCAAGGACTGAATCAAGTAGGGGTGGCCTATGAGTCAGCAGGGAGTGCTTCCCCATGTGAGTAAAAGTGATGAAATGGAACAGTCTATTCTCACGCTTGAACCGGAAATATTGAAGATGAAATTAATTGATAGGCATTACAAAAACTAAACTAAATGATTCACAAAGAGAAAAAGGTAGAGTGCAGGTACCTTAGCTGTTAGGCATTAGAAACTATGCATAAGTAGAAATCATACGGTAGGGCAGAGCAGAAGTTAGCCAGACAGATAAAGGTGCTAGAGCTGCCCTGGGCTCTACATGACCTCCTATCCCCAAATGTCATTCTAGTCTTGGAAAGGCCTGGCCACTTTGGGACATCATGAAAACCACCTACATAGCTAGAATTTCTGTCTTCACTAGTATCACCATGATAGCTCCCCATCCCTTATGAAAAATTGAGTCATTTTTTGAATTGAGTAGATAAACAAAAGACCCCCAGCAACAGCAGAATGTATGACTTCTTCTTTTGAATCTTACAGATTTAAAGGGGACCACGTTAGAAAGTCAGTTTAGTCAGCCCAGTACCCAATCACCTTGTGCCCATTAGTGGAACATGCAGGCCAGACGGTAAGGATCAGATCCCAACACCATCACTTGCTGCTGATGTGTGATCTTGGGCAAGTTGCTGAACCTCTCTTACCTCAGATTCCACGTCTGTAAAATGGGAATATTTACAGTACCTAGCTCATGAGGTTGTTAGGATTTAATGGAGTAATAGAAGACTAAACCTTGGCATGTGGTTAGTAATCAATAAATGTTAGCTTGTGAGTTGGGGGTTTTTGCCTGAGTTGTTCCCTGCAATATTCCTAACACCCAGACTTGTACCTACACACAGTTAAGTATGCAATGAATATTTATTCAGTGACTTAAGGAAATACTATCATGTGAATTATTAGGTTCACTCTTTTACTTGCCCCTTTCCCAGCTGGTTACTAGGCCAGAGGTGTCATGTCACAGGCGTGCCCATGGACAACATCCTCCTAAAAGTTCCTGAAAGCATGTAAACAGAGAGTGCTAATGGAATTCATAGGCCCTATTTCAAAGGAGCCTGCTGTTCAGAATATATTATCTTTATTTAGCATTTATATTACACTTTTATATTTTCAAAGCCCTTTTCAGTTTTTTAACTAAATATTTGTTATAACATTCCTACGTTATCTTTCATAAGGGAGGTAACTGAGGCATGGTTCCAATCGTTAATACCTATATCTAGAATAAGATTCATCACATAAATACAGTTAAGTGTAACTGTACAATAAAAAAAAAAATCTGGAACATTACTTTGTTCATGTAGAATGCCGAATGGAATGTCAGCGTTCGAGAAGAAGACAATCTGTTACTTTAAATTATACTAGCTCTGCTTTTCACTTGGTTCTATTTCAGGAACTAGAATCAATAGAAAGGTTTTTAAACTGGGGTTTCTCAATGGGTTTGAAGACTGTAAGGAATAAAATTTTGAAATTCAGTATCGAAACATTTCACCACATCTCAGTAATTTCCCAATCTTTTTCTACGAAAACCTCTCCAAGAAAGTAGTTCTTTCCTCCTGTCTGTGTGTTGGGGGTTTCTGTATGCATGCCCTTGGAATTTGTAGACAGTGAAGAATGAAAGGGTAAAAATCAGTATACCATTGATGAGCTCAGTCAAGAGTAATCTAGTTTAAGGAGATTTGGGAAATGCCCAAATCCAATCAGGTGTCTCTGTGGAGTTGCAGGAAAAATCTGAAAATGTATTGGACTGAAAAGAGATACTGAGTTTTGGTCACTATTCTGATTGGCTTCACTACAGATTAAAATAATC